>NW_020897689.1:9105346-9105850 GCF_003984885.1 Neopelma chrysocephalum | reverse complement strand
AACTTTTGCACTACCTCAAACTCTAATTGTGGGGCTTCCCCCCACAAATCCCCCTTTTCTGTAGTTGTGGAGCAAAGACTGCCCGTATCATATCCTGCAGGGCCCTTTTGCAGGAACGACACTAAACAAGGCAGCATCAGCACCACAATCACCAATCTTCCAGAAGTACAAGGCCCCTCCTATTGGCTGTGCAAGGATTCCTGGCCAGATTCTAATTTCTACAAAGGAGTTCTAAGTTGCTATTACAAATTAACAACATATGTAAAATTAGTAATCACATTTAAAGGCTGAGTAGGAAATAACTGAAAAGCAAGAGTTACAGCTCGAAGTTCCAGAGATTGAGGAGAATCCTCTTGATGAACCTAACCAAAACCTCACCAGGTTCCATAAGAGTGGAATTACTTATAGTGGGATTTTGAAGAGTTCATATACCATCCAGAATAAGTACTCACTATGATTCAACAGAATCATGTTGCACACCCCTTTTTTTTTTTTTTTTTTTTT
>NW_020897689.1:9103790-9105246 GCF_003984885.1 Neopelma chrysocephalum | reverse complement strand
ATAATCTTGACACTTACCAAAAGTATTTGTAAGTCTGCATTTCCACACAGTTTCTCTCTCTCACACAGTCTTTTTCCCAGCATACATAGGTGGCCACCTCAGTCATCCGTCACTCACACACACATTTTAAGTATTTATTAGCTGTGTACTTCTTATCAGTCTCATTACTCGTGAGGGGAATGTACGCCACATTTGGTAACACTAAATTAGAAATCTTGTACAACTTTCCATGCAAAAGACAAGTACAACAGGAAAGGCCAGGATACCATCCTGGGAAGTTTCAAACTGTTTCATAGAACAAGGATACCCTTATTTTATCACAAAAATTCCATTTTCCACTCAGGGTACATACACCTTTCCAAAAAGAACCAGGATCTCTAGGCGACTTCTGCAGGGGGCAGGACTACCCCCTTTTGTCTTCCCTTCTTCACCTTTTCCCGCTCTTTGCCCCCCCTGCGTCTCCCGTGGAGAGGGAGGGAGGGAGGGGGAGGAGGGGGAATAGAGGTTGGGTTCATTCGGAGAAAAATCAAGAAGAGGAGTTAAATTGCCTTTGCTCTCCTCATGTCGCAACTTTAGCTATGTGGTTTGCAGAAAAAGAATGATACATAGGAGGAGAGGAACAGCTGCAGATGGACACGTTCTGGGGAGGGAGGGAGGGGGAGAAGGTGGTGGTGTAAAACAAGGGGAGAAGACAAACAGTCCCCCCACTGCACCGCCTAACTCTGCGGCCGCCGCTGCCAGCCCGCCGCCCCTCATTCCGCTCGGGACCATGGCTGTCAGCCGCGCGGGGGAAACAGACCCCCCCGCCGTCCGCTGCGCTGGCCCTCGGGGCCGCGGCCGCGCCACCCCTAGCCAGCGCCGCACAGGGCACAGCGCTGCGGCGCCGGGCACGGAGTTGTCTCTGCACACGGAGTTGCCGCCGGTGCATACGTGGGTGCGCCGCTCGGAGCCGGGGTTGCCGCAGCGATCCCGCCGGCCCCTGGCTCTGCAGCCCGCGGCAGTGCGCCGGCCAGGGCCACGCACGGCACCGCAGCCGCGCACGGAGCTGCTGCCGATGTCGCCGGCCCCGTCGCCCCTCGCGCCGTGGCCGGGGTCGGGGCCGGGGCCGCTCGGGCCGGGGCCGCTCCGCCCGGAGCCGGCCCCTGGGACCGCAGCTGGTATCAGTCCGCCGGCACCCAGGGCCACGGCCGGTGATGCCGGAGCCGCGCGGGCACAGATGGACTCGGCAGCGCCGAGTCTGGACCCGGTGCCACTTTACAAACACTTGGAGCGGGCGGACCCGGCACAGCTGCACAGCCCGGCGCCGGGAACACAGCCGCAAGCGGGCTGCACAGTCCCGTAGCACAGCTCGGACGAGAAGCAGGAAGCTTCTTAAGGTGGAAATCAGTCACAGCGTTCATAAGATCGTTTCTCGGTCCATCAGTAGCACATTCATGCCGAAGCTGTCCTTGATTAT
>NW_020897689.1:9021312-9103780 GCF_003984885.1 Neopelma chrysocephalum | reverse complement strand
TCTCGGTCCATCAGTAGCACATTCATGCCGAAGCTGTCCTTGATTATCTTGGACAAGTACTGCCGAATCGTTGGCACCGCGTTTATCTTGCTGGGGCTGCTCGGCTGCCCCCGGTCCCGCTCCGCGACCTCCGATCCTGCTTCAGCTCCCTTCGGCTCCGCCCGGCCCCTCTTCTTTAGCACTCTAATGTCCTCCCAAGTAAAGCAGCCTCTCTCCCATTCCGAAGACACAACAGTAACAAGCGACGAAACTTAGCTTGATCGCGTCTAACACCAAGATGCCGTAACAAAGCTTTTCAGGCGATAAAAACACGCCTTTCGTTTGCACTCATGGTCTGCCCCCATAGTGACTAGGAAAAAAAATCTCAGGAGCTCACCTGTGCCTTACCAAGTGCCAAATGCACTTGGGCTCTCCAGACAACTTATGCCTTCAAAGTGTGGCAGAAACACTTTCGCTCAGGTGTGAAAAGAACAATCGGACCCGGATCCTGCAGCGCCCCGCTGCTAAACAGCTCCTGAGCACCAAGACCTCGCTGCGCCTCGCCCCGCAGCCTGATTGCCTCCGGTCGTGATACCCCAGATGACACACGGGCAATATTCAATATTCGACAGTCTTTTTCTGGTTCCTCACACGGGGCACCATAACATTCTTTCAAATTTAAAAACCATTAAGTGCTACACTAAAAACAGGTCATGCCGAAATGAATAGGTATTAGGTGCTTAAATATTGTTTATCCATTTTTAACAATAAGATAATGCCAATTTTTAAAACTAACACTAAAGGATTAGGTAGACTACCTGTGAAAGTTTATTTTTTTGTCACGGAAGTGATACAAGTTGAGAGATGTCGGGGTGGAACCAGCAGTGCTCCATAAGTCATGTGTCAGCTGGTGATAATATATACTAAGAAAAATAGAAAAACACAGCAAATTACACCATATCCGGCAAAACTGTGAGATAGTACTGCAGAATAAAAAGCAGCAAAGAAAGTAAAGAGAATGAAAAAAAAAAAAGAAGAAAATAAATGCAAAGACATTTTAGTGAAAATGTCTTCCATATAGTAGAGAAAGTGTGAAGGACTAGCAGTGGTAAAGATTTTAGATATGAAATCTAGTGACTCCAGAACTAAGGATCACAGATTAATATAAATTAAAAAAAAAAACAAAAAAAAAAACAAAAAACAAACAAACAAACAAACAAAACCCTCAAAAACAAACAAAAACCACACCAAACCAACAAAAAACCCACAAACCCCCCCCAAACAAAACAAAACAAACAAAACCCCCAAAAAACAACAAACAAACAAACAAACAAAAACAAACAAAAAACCCAACCAACCAAAAAAAAAGTAACAAAGGGTTAAACTTAGATGGGCTTTTGGTGGGTATCTTCATATGGTGAACTGTGAAGGGGGGAGAGCAGAGAGTAGTTAAGACATTATTAAAATACTATTCAAGTGTTTTCTTTCATGAGGGCAAGTTGTGCTTTAACAAGATTAATTATAAACTGAAGTTGAGAAAATATACACATAGTTCATGCTTAATGTCAAAACACACCGGGTGCTCAGAACTGTAAAAGGTGAAACCATTTGAAAGGTTCACAATTAGAAGGTTTTAATCAGAAATATTGTCTAAATACATCCAGTTTAATACACCCTGGATAACTTGTTAATTTTTCTTCAGCTTTTTCCCTACCTAGTGACTCCATTTCTATTCTCTGGGAAAGAGATACTGTGCTAGATTTCAAGGCAAGAAGCAAGAAAATTGTTGCTAAAATTATGTAGAATGTATATAAAGATAAAACCTGCATTAAGTTCAAGTCTGGTGTTTGCACTGTGCCATCTTCTCAGTGCATGTGTGGGTTTCATGCAAAGACAGATCTTTTAATATATATTTCATTATCACTTCATTTAATTAAAATATAATAGTTAATGTCACATCTCAAACAATGCATTACACCCTTGCTTCTTGGATACATATTTATTTTACTTTGGAAAAATTTTGATGCCTATGAATACAACTGACTTCAATGTGTTTAGGACATCAGTATGTAATTTAAAGAATTCTAACTCTTTTTTTGCTCCAATACCAATAATTGTGAATCACCTCATCTATTATTTCCAAACAAGAAGATATCTTTCAAAAAAATTCAGAATCCTTATTTTCTTTTTGGGTGTGATTTCTGGCAACAAAATTGTTCCAGTAATACACTGGCCATACCAGTGTTTGAATTACTGATTCAGCACCAAGAACATTAGCGTGCTTTGCAACTGCCCTGGGAAAGAGGGATGGCATCGAGCCACTCCTTTCCTAGCACAGGATTCTCAAATACTGGGTACATAAACACCTATGTCCTCTGTATTTTTGCAGTTTCACCAACCCAAAAAGACATAACGGAATACCTTCAATGGAAATGGAAATTGTATCTTTTGATTTCAAAACTGAAGAGATGAAAGCAATGAGGACTGATTTCTCAGCTCTGTAGCTATCTTAGTACTTGATAAATAGGTTTTTTTTCTAATAGTCTATATTCAATGCTAAAAAAGCACTAACTATTATGAATTTCTTTTCCTCTTAAGTAACCAGCTTGTATGATTTCCCTGAGTGTATTATACTGACCCTCAGACAGATTCTGTATTTTTAGTCAGGAATTAAAAGTAGTAGTCAACATCGTTTAATTGTCTTCTTTCCCAATTTGCTCAGTTTCATGTAAGATACTTATATGTCAAAACATATGTTTGTATGAAATATGTTGTGAAAACGGAATTTCAGGAAAGCTTCAGTTATACCTTGTCTAAAGACCAAAAAAGAAGTGCCATAATGGTTCTTAGGCATTATATTTGCTGTTATCAAATCCTGTGGGTTTTATGGGAATGCTTTTAATGGAAAAAGCGTGTATTAACGTTAAGTAATTATTTAATAAATAGTTGTTAAGAATCTACAGATTTTGCTAACAGTCAATGTTAGTCACTGGAAAACTAGTAGGTCCTGTTATAGTATATCCTAGTAGTCATTGTCACTGAAATGACACTTGATTTTTGACTAAAATAATTTACTGAAATAACTGAATAGTCTCTTTCATTTTATCAGAAACTCCATGGAATGAGATGTGAATTACACAAAATTATTAGGGTTTTAAGTTTCTGTGTCTCACAAATACATAGAGAACCTGAGGTTACGTGTATAATTCCATTTATTTCTACAATGAGAAGAAAAAATAGCCCAAATCTTGTATCGGGGAAGAAGGGGAGGGGAGAAGGGGTGGGAGGCCAAGAGGTAGGGAGGCAGGTAGAAGGCAGGAAGGAGAGAGAGGAAGGTCAGGGAGAAGGAAAGGGGAACATTTGTTACTGCTTCTACACTGTCTCTTCCTCTTTGGCAATATATCAATTGGTTTGTATGTACTATTTTTTATAAATAGTCTAGCAATCCAGAACTTTTGTCATATTTTTTTGCATCCATGACAGGAGACAATGTACTTTATTTCCTACTAGTACTTTTCAAAGATCCTCAAAGCAGTAAATGATAGAATGGCTTGGGTTGGAAAGGACCTTAAGGATCACCTAGTTCCAAAACCCCTGCCATGGGCAGGGACACCTTCCACTAGACCAGGTTGCTCAAAGCCTCAGAAGTACTCCATTAAAATATGGTTTATAATTGTCTTAGACCCTCTGAAATTATTTACCCTTTAGCAAAATTTTTGAGCTTTGCCCACTGCATTAAACTTCCAAAACTGTGTTTGGAGTGGCCATAGTGATTGCAATACTTAAACAGAGCAACAAGTAGGACGACAGCCATATGCCAATCAATTAGCTTGCACAGGAAGTCACAAGACACGAGTATGCTTACATGTGGTAACAGGCAATCCCACATCTGTTAGTGTGACTCATTCTGTTTATTGAGGGTCATAAGCCATTTGAAAAATAATTGTTTCCTTAACAGTATTGTTAAACTACACCAAGATAATCAGTCACTCCAGCCAAAAATATCTTGCCATGAAAAATGAAAATACAAGTGAGAGCTGCTAAAAAATAAGACTGTATTAGAAAGATCTGTAAGATGTTTGTGTTTAAAAGAGTTTCTGAAGTCAAGCAAAAGGTCTGAAAATGCTGCATGCCTTTCAACTGGCTCATAGTAACTGAGATATCAGATGATGGAAAAATGCTGGAAAAATGGGCTGTATGACTTCTCCATCTGAGCTAGGTCCTGCCTTGCCTCTGTCAGAACCTGGCTAACAGACCTAAAACGTTCTCTGCATCTGCCACCTCCATATACCCTTGCTGAGACTGGATGAGGATCTCTGTGATTTAAATATTTACACTACATCCCTTTTTAGTGTTTATAATGTTAGTAGAAACTTTATTACACGTATTGTGTCAGGACTGTAAATATTAGCTTGGATATTAATAGTGTTCTTACAAACGCAGTAAACTGTAACTTTGTTTACTTCCCTATTCAGACTAAATTAAAAAATATATTGTTGGAAACAATACAACAAGAAGCAGATCACAGCTGATGAAGTGTTCTATATATACACACAGTTTCTTCACTTTAATGACAGAAAAGAAAACCTGACATGCAATTGCACAAAGCTATCAGTCTGCTTATGCCACTTACACTGAACTGTTCTGAAACAATTATCAACTTCGGGGCAATAAAGATGACAAACCTCAGTTTAGTGGAATGTTTTATTAGTTAGTGAAAGCAGCATAATCGTTATAGAATACGGTTAAGGATTCAACAAACTGAAGGAAAAAGGGGAAATATAACAAGTTAATTAGAAAGTAATAGTAGTAATAGAAAAAAATAACCTCAATTATGCAGTCCAGTTTTCAAGAGTAAAACCTAGGCTGTTGTGGAATAACCACTTAGAAAGAATAATATACCATTACAGTCTCCTCACAGAATTCCTTAAAAATAGGTCCACTACCAAGTAAATCTAATAAATTCTCTCAGTGCTATTCTCGCAGTACTATTTGCCCTAGCAAACAGGCTCAGTGTTTCCATTTTAAATCCATTTTAAACATCTTGATTTTGTCCAATATGAAATCAATACATAAATTCTGTAGCTGTTACTTGTTCAGAAGAGAAGAAAGCTGGATCTGTTAGAATTGCTGGCTGAAATTCTCACCAGATAATGAGAACTATATTCACTACAGTTGATTAATAAAAAATGTATTTACGTATGCATTGACCAGAGATTAAAATGTCTCAAAATTTAGCATCAAAACCAAAATATTTATACATATGTATTCACAAGTTTATATTTAGCTACATATTTTTACTTTAAAAAATGGGACCAAGATGTATAGTCTGTCATACAGATGTTTGTATCTGACAGTACTCAGCTCCAAACCCTTTGATAAAATTTTCCATGAAAATAAAAAAGGCTATTCTTAGAGTTCTTCAGAAAGGCAGAAGAAGAAAATCTCAATAAGACGAGGGAAATATACGATCTGGAAATATACGATCCAGAAATATACAAAACCAGTAGAAAACTGAAGCTTAAACACTGCTATGACTAGATAGCCCAGCAGCTGCCCAAGGCCTGTGGCTACAAAGAGAGTGCATTCAGAAATTTCACCATCAGTTGTGTTGCTGCATGTCAGGGAAGATGACAGCACATTATGTCAGAAAAAAAATCAAGATAAAATGCAGTAATTCTATGCTGAGTTGTGAATCAGTTGGGTTGGGCTATTGAAGAGTAGATGCTTGAGCACAGGGGGACCTGAGACCAGACAATACAAGTACAACATAGGATACATTGTGGGCAATATTCAATTCTGATGTAACCAGATTCCACAAGCAATAGCTCTTTGTTCAGAGGTAGCATCCAAATGTTACAATCATGCGTTCCTGGCCCTGTGCACAACATAGACCTACAGATCTCACTTCACCTGCCTTACAATCCAGGTCAGAGTAGGATATAATGGGTAGTAGGAGTAAAGAGAGAATATAGCTAATCTGAGTGTTTGTGTGTAGGGCCAAATCCATTTTAAGGTTACTGATTTTTACTGTCCTTTGCCATAGCAGTATTTTCAGATTATAGTTTAGAAATATATTTTTAAAAATATAATGGCTTTTTAATAGAATTTTTTAAAGTGACTAATTACAGATCTCAGCAGTAACATGCAACGCTTTACCCAGTTCATTCAGTGTGTGTAGTATAGCAGTGGAATATGGGCATAGTTTTACCAACTTAATCTATCTAAAACTATTTCTTCTATCTAAAACTTTTTTCTATCTAAAACTCTTTTATTTTTGTTTTCAAGCTAAAACCTTAATACATTTTTACACAGTGCATTACATACCCATGTCTGGATTAGGTTTATGAAACTGACAGTCCTGTGCAGGTTTACAATTTTTCCACAGATTCACAACATCACTATGTCCTGGACAACACATTGAAATCTGAACTCTTCTGAACATCAGAACTTTAAATGGGAGACTTAAGATAGCCAAACTAATCTGTGGGTTTGGACAGCTGCCTATCACTGACAGGATCTGAGTTCAGTCATCTGCTCTTCCAGTGACTTCCTAGGGTGATGAACACAAATCATTCAGTGCCTCCAAGCTACAAATGCTTTTAAGACTGCCAGTGTTTTTTCTGGTTAATCTTATAGGCATTGGTGTATGACAGGACCCCCAAGACACCTGGACCTGAAATCCTTAACGCCAGGGTAGTTATAAACATCTCTCACGTCTGACTGATGTACCCAGCTTACTGATCTTTCTGCATGCTTCTTCAGTGGCTGTGTTGTGACCCCTGGTAAACGATGATTTTGGTTAGTAGCTCTTAGGATCAGGAACACTGTCTCCCTCAAGTATGTAAGTCTGTCAAATAGATGGAGAGCTAGTTTTACCAAAAATAACTGGTTTTAGAAGATTTTGCGAATGCTTCTTTCATTCCCAACTCTTTTACCTGTGCCATCCTAGCTTGAGAGGTAACTACCATTGCTTTCGTGAGAAACTTGTAAGGACCTATTAAAATCCATGGCATCCCTGAAGAGACTTACTTAGCTGACATATGTTCCCATCTCCTAACTTTAGCACACAACAACAATCTCTGCATGTTGTAGCCTTGGATGTACTGTTGTCAGATAATGTAATACAAATCGTGGTGTTGTGTAGAATTATCAACACTCCAGCCACTTGAAAATGACACATAGTACATGATGGAGCCCAGAACAATGGGTGCTGCCATCACTGGGTGTGCTTGTTGTTGCCACTACAGGCAGCGATGCCCAGCAAAAAGGGTAGAAAGCCCTGGTCTGAGTTTATGGTCCAAAAAACATCACACATGCTGATTTGCATAATAATAAATGATACCAACTCTATATTTAGGCCATTCTGCCCATGAGAGTGGGAATTAGAATTACCTAGTCATGCAAATGATAAGGAGATGCTTACGTCATGCAAGCAGTCACAGATTGGCTGAAATAGGATCAGTGGTATTGTCATAATGTAGTGGCTCTTTATTCTTCTCCAGAAGCCTCTGTTCCCCTTGTGCCCTTTTACATATTAGTGGAATTAACCAGAATTAGTAGAATGTTTTGGGTTGGAAGGCACCTTTAAAGATGATCTAGACTGTCGACAGAGGGGTTCAGGGACAGACTGCACACGACCAATTTGATCTGCAAAATGTCCACTTAATTTACAAAAAGATGTCCTTTAAATACTTTTTCTACACCCCAGCGTGTGATCGCTTCTACATTATTGGTTACATGATAGTGTTCATGGTCTAAAGAAGCCCTATTGACCACTTCTAATTGGATTATTGCAGGTGTCCACGCGAGGTGAAGACATTTGTTTACCTCTTGGGACTCCTCCTTAATTTTGGCACAGATCCTTCTTTGTTTCAGCTTCAGAGCCTGAAGCCATGATGACTGTGCAGTTTTTCATTGTCTGTGCCAGGCCATGTCAAGGCAAGGCCTACAAAAATGCAGGATAAATTGCTCACACAAGTCTACTCTCTCTACACTAGACCAACCCCTCTTCCATTCTCAGGGACACCAGGTTGCTCAAAGCCTCACCTAACCTGAACTTGAACACTTCCAGAGACAGGGCATTCACAACTCTGGACAGCTAGTTCAGCGTCTCACCACTCTCATTGTAAAAATGTCCTCCTTACATCCAATCTAAATCTACTCTCTTTCAATTGGAAACCATTGCCCCTGGTCCTGCAGCTACAGGTCTTGGTAAAAAGTCTCTCTGTCTTCTTTATAAGCTCCCTTATAAGACTGTATCAAAGGCCTTACATAAGTCAAGGTAGATGACATCCATAGCTTTCCACTTGTCCACTCATGTGATCACTGCACTGTAGAAGGCCACTGGATTGATTAGTCAGGCATGATTTGCCTCTGGTAAAGCCATGTTGACACCTTTAATCACTTTCTTGTCTTTTTTATGTTTTAGCATGTCTTCCAGCAGGATCTGTTGCATGATCTTACCAGGCACTGAGATATGGCTGACTGCTGGATAGTTCCCAGGGTCATTCTTTTCACCCTTTTAAAAAATGGGCATGCTGTTTCCTTTCTACCAGTCACTGGGGATTTTGCCTGACTACCATGACTTTTCAAATATCATTGAGAGTGGCTTGGCAACTACATCAGATTCTCTCAGGACTCTGGGAAGCATCTCATCAGGTCCAAAGACTTATATATGTTTGGGTTCATCAGGTGGTCTTGGGAGGGACTTCATTGTCCCTGCCCCTGCCTTACGATTCAGGATCTTGAAAGATGTAGGAAGACAGAGTACCATTGAAAACAAGTAAAAAAATTTTTTAGTTCCTCAGCCTTCTCCAGGTTGGTTGTTACCATTTCCATCTTATTTATTGTTTTCTTTACTCTTTAGGCCAATGTACCTGTAGAAACTTTTATTATTCTTTGCATCCCTAGACAAATTCAGCTCATGACTCACAAATGGCATAACGTTTGAAGCTGAAATCCATGAAGGCATTTTGTACTTTACATCACACTGGCTTCAGAGTGAGGTCACTGGAGTTAGGAGTGGAGTTATGTTTCTAATATTTGGTAGAGTTAGGTCTTTGTCTCATACATTATTCAGTCAACACAATAAAGAATAAACCACAGAACCTTAGCTATTAACTTTTTAAAATAATTTTTGTGTATTGTCTGGAAAAAAACATTTGAAGATTCAGCATTAGTATATCCAAAATGCATTCTTATTGCCTTTTCTCCCAGATTTTTTTATTTTGCATTTCAAAGTAGTCAAGAACTTAGTTTTTTGTTATAATGTTTTTTCCCATTAGGTAGTCTAAGTAATTTTGATAATTTAAATGTTGATTCTGAGGTATTGATGTGGGCAAATGTAACATTATACTTTCTGCAAGTACTCCTGGAAAGTAGCTCTGGCCATTAAATCTTTTTTTATTGAAAATTTGAATACAACCTAGGACAAAATGGCTTGTCATCTTTTGTGCATGTTCTGTGATTTAGAACAGAATGTCCTTTCCCAGCACTATCACTGGAGATATTCAAGAACCATCTGGACTGTGATCCTGTGCAATGTGCTCTGGGATGACCCTGCTTGAGCAGGGAGGTTGGACCAGATGACCCACTGTGGTCTCTTCTAACTTTACCCACCCTGTGATTCTGTGATTACTGAGACTGAGCTCACGCAAACTTTGGATGGAAAATTACTGCACATGATTTGCAACTAGGATGAACAATCTTGAATCTCCCCATTGTCACTAACTGTCCATTTACCCAACATCACAGAACTGTCTGGTCTCTTATGATTTGAGCTGGGAATCCTTACATGCATTTCTCATGAGGTCATATGAGCAATATCATGGAGGGGCTGCTTTTTTCTTCATATGTTCTGAAAAAGTATTTCAGTTTTTCCCCTTCCGTTTGACTTTCTAGTATAAAGCAAAAACTAACAAAACTATTCAGTAATGCTTTGGTGTTCAACATTACGGCCCAGGTTAAACAAAGTGCAAAACTAAATGCAAAATTTGGCATTTTGCAGAATTGAGGTAAAAAGAGCTATTAAAATTAATGTAAAATATGTATTAGGCTAACAATATGTAAGTACTCAATACATGGCACTAGCAATATATAAATACATTCATAATGTTGAGAAAACAATATAGTCTGCCACTGGTACAGGCTCTTTCCAGTGATTTTAGAATTTCCTGGATGGTTGGTCTGCTTATGATTCCGCACGGATCCTTCTTTTTGGCTCGAACCTCTGGTGATGCAGACATGCCATCCCTTGCCAGGGTGTGATGTACCCAGCTAACAGATAAGTTTTCTGTCTTTGATACATTCCACAGTACCTAACACAGGCCAGAGTGCTTTTTCTATTTTACTATCTCTGCAATGCTATTAGTAGCACAAAAGTTGTATCATGCAGATAACCAACTGTGAATTCCATAGGTCTGAGGAGCTCTAAACCATCACACCCTGACCTTCATCTCCACTGTGGGAAAGGCACTGTATTATTGGAGTTACAGGCGCTTGAGCAGCCTGCAGATGACTTATAGTCACTGGTTTTCTAACAGCTGTCCTCCAAAGATAAGCCTCAGTCTCACAACTGCTTGTTCTACGATCACAAGAATTCGCAGGCAAAATTGGCATCAGGAAACCCAAAAGCAGCAACGATAAGGGAGAACACTTTAGTCCTGTGGTTTTCATTCATCAGTAAAACACAACTTAGATCCTTCAGTTCCTTCAATCTCTGTCATGTCAGTGGTGAAATCTAGGAAATAATCAATCCAAGTGTGGAGACCAGTCCCACTTCAAAATGGAAAATATCCCATTTTGATCTTCAAAAAAATTCCCAGACTTTGTGGCTATAAACAAAAGCTTATTGAATTTCTCATTATTAAAAAAAAAACAAACAACAAAAAAGGTCAAAATTAAAAAAACCACTTTCTATTGTAAGATTAAAATTGAAGTTGCGTTACGTGATCACAAAAGTTATTACTTTTTTCCACTCCATTTGAAATTGGAAAGAAAAAAATCTTTTCATATGCTTATAACTGGATAAACTTCTCTGAAGTCACTGAATGCATCATTCTCCTGTTTCCTAACCAAAGAGATAAGGAGTGATCAAATGAAAAGAGAAAATGATGACTCTTATAGGCATGAGTGGGAGCAGGACACAGGCTCACACCAGATATTACAGCAGTGGAAGGCTTCTGTCTTCTGCCTCTCATGGGGAGTTGTATTCATGCTTGAATTCAAAAAAGGTCTACAAGCATTGAGTATTTCAAATGTCATACTGAAGTAGGAAACTATTATTCTTCCTGCAGGCTTAACAGATTGCCTGTTAGACTGGGCAGATAGGTAAAGCAACTTGCATAAGGTCACAGAAGGAAAAAGGGTGTTTCACTACAGTGCTTTCAGTCCAGTGCTCAGACATCCAAACTATTTTTTTACCAACCTAATTTCTTTTGGTTTTCTTAACATATCTCAAAAAAACCCAAACAAAACACCTGTTGTTTAAGAGTCAGCCTCTAAACGAGAAAAATGTCACTCTTCTACACATCTGTTCACATATTTTCTCTCTTCTCATATTTATACTTTAAATGTCTGTTTAAATGCAATGAGACCATAAAATTTACATTAGTGCCAGGTGTGATGCACTAATGGGTTATGGTGGAATAAGAAAGGCATTAAACGTTCCTGTGCTCCTTTTACTATATGTTGTTTTGACAAAGCCCATTTGCAGGAGACTGATCTACTGCTTTATATATGTTTAAGTAGAAATGAGGCAGAGCTTATATTAGCAGAGGAAGGAAAAGATGCCACCCTTTAATCCAGCTGTCTGTTTAGTTGATAAATCTCCTTCCATGTTTTCACATCCATAAACTTAGCCTGTGAACATTCTTTTTGCAAACCTATGTGTGAATTCCAGCAAAGCAAAAGCCATTTCCATATTAACTGCACAGGCAGTGAACTGCAAGTTTGGAACTATTTTTCCTCTCGAAGAGTCCTAACTGCCCCCTTGTTTAACAGGTTGACACACCCATTAAATGTGAAATATGGCTTAGGATGTCTTCTGCACCAAGAAAGAACTAAATACAAGCTTCTCACTTCCTTCATGGGTGAGGCAATAAAAAAGCTACTAATTAAGGTGTAGTATAATACACACAGTACAAGCTACAGAGAGAACTGCTTCAAATGAAATGGGATGTGACAGCAACATTTTGTAAAGAACCCAAGGCAGAAAACATTGAGAATAGCCCAAGCTCACCTCCTGGACTGGTTCAGCCATAGCAAACAGGCTAACAGAGGATTAAACAGAATCTTCTAAGAAAGACTGTATTAGAGACAAGGCTGAGAATCCCAGGGCATGACAGCAGGACAGCTGTTTTAGACATGTGTATGAGCAAAAGTCCTGCCAGGCATTCACCTGAGGCAGGCATCTTGAGGATCTTTCTCCTGCACATGGGGTGCCTAAACCCTTTGGTTCATTGATGATCTTCTCTTTGGCCAACAGAAAATAATTTGTGAGTTCTGCAGGATGTTTATTTCTAAACATTTTCTTCACCCACTCAGAAAGGAACCATTTCCTGAAGTAGTTTACAATTGTCAGGAAATTCAGGAAGACATTTCCAATTATGGCTGAAATTGTCACCCCTATTACATAAAACCTCAGTTCTCTAAGGCGATGCTGGATCAGGGATTAGTTTCTTTTAGTGTACAAGTTTGAAATGCCTTTCTGAAAGCTTTTATAGCCTTAAAAAACACAATATGTGCTGTACTACAGAACTTTACTTCAATTTAAAAATGTTTTAAAATGAAATATATTGAAATGTCTAGCCTACTACTCAACAAAAAGAAAGAACATTATTGACCACTTAGAAGTGTAATACTTACCACAAGCAATAGCAACATCCTTATGTCAAAAAACTATGATTTTAAGGGACAGTTAGGAGCTGAATGTGCTTTTTTTCCTCCGCTGTATATGAAATAAGTAGTGTCTGAACATTTGCATACAGAACAGAAAAATTAGAAACTCAGTAAGTATAATCTTTGCTTTGCTCAGTGGCAAAACATATTTATTCCAAAAATAAGGGCAAGGACTGATTTTCAGCATCATAAATATAATTAATTTACGTTCTATTTGGCCTCAATGAAAGATGACAATACTATCTGTTTATGACTTTAAAAGTTTCTTTAATTTGGAAAGACATGATAGGGATATCCTGTATTTAATTTTCTATTTCAGTTCATTACTGAATAGTGTTTTATGGCAACTATCATTATAATGAAGAAAATGTGACATAAAAAGATCTGGTTCTAATACAGAAGTCTGAAGAGATGTTGTCTTTTACTATATCGGGATTTTTATGTGGTTGGTTTCCTCTCAGTCCTCATGCTGTGATGCAGCAGTGTTAGTATGGGGCATGCTGAGCAAAGTATCTGACTAATGATTCTATCATTCATACTAGCTTTGTAACTTTAAATATCCTACCAGTATACTAAGTCTGGAGCATGAGCCATGAACGAATGTCATATTTTTGTCCATCTTTTGCATTAGATCCTGCACCTAGTTTCATCTCATTCAGTGTTTTGAAAGAATTTTTATGGTTTTCTTCTTTCTCATCTATTTTTTATTTCTTCTAATATAACTCCATCATTCAGAATGAGGAGAAAATGTAAACTGTTAGTAAAACCCTTAGAGTAATTAACAGCATCCTTATTACAATCCCTTTCCTGTGTATCTCTTTGGATCAGTCTGCATGCACAATGTTTAGATAGTAACTAGATAACTCTTTAAAATGTTAATGGAAAATATCATCATCATCATGGCTAGGCTTCGTGAACGAAGATTTGGGAAGGACTCTACCCACTTTTCTTGCAAGCGCGTTGGTGGCTAAAAAGGCCAATACGAGAAAGGCAAGTCCGGTTGCAAAAGACACAAATGGAAAATATACATAGAAAGTAAACTCACAAATAATTCAGAGCCAACTTTGATATCCACTCAAAAGCTAAGGAAACTCAGAGATGCAACTTTCTCCATTCACTCCTGTAATGCCTTACAAAAGCTCTAAGATATATCCACACACATTCACTATTTTGTTTGTATTTGCTTTTGTGTTAAATTTGATGCCAACTAAATTCCTTTCCATAGGAGTTTGTAAACACATCTGTCCAGCAGAAAAAGGAAACTGCCAGCAGTTCCTTTCACATATTTCTAGCAAGTGTTCAGGAAAACGTAACTTATGTTCTCTGTTGATCTAACCTGGACTTGGATGAAATTCCTTTTGGCAGTGAGAAGTATCCTTTTTAAACACTTGCCCTCTGCTTCTTAGTTAAAAAAAGAAAAAAAAGAAAAAAAAGAGGATTTCAAAGTAGAGTTTACATTATTGTTGTTTAATAAATTCAAAGAATTGTAAAAATAAATATGGTGTAAATTTTTGATATTATTTAACAATTTTTACTGACTATTAAAACTATTATACAGCTAAAATCTACAAATTATGGACATTTTGGGTATAGATGACATGTCCCTGTACCATGCTCATATTCAAATTATGCTCATTCATGTATCAGTGGGATTACTACATTAAGAAATGTGACACATTTGCCAAAGAAAGAAACCACTCTGCAGAAATATTGAATTTCTTTGGTTGCTTGAGGGACTTTTTCCTGTTATTCTGCTTTTCTTCTCTATTATGACAAACATTGCTGGTAAGAAAGAGAAACAGCAATAAGGTTTTGATAAACTTATAGGACAATAATCAAAGAAAGGTATTAGCTTTGATTAGTTTTTAAAATTAATATTATTTTCAAGGACTCATCAATATACTTACAAACTTACAAACTCTATATAAGATTAGAAATAAATTAGACTTACCAAATACCAATCTGTACAGGTTTAATTACTTTCAAGACTCCTTTTGTTTAAGGCAGTGCATTAACTTCCAAATTAATTTTAGCATGCTGGGAGTGAATGAGAGAGTGAGACTTAGACGTGCTATGTGGGACAAGCAAGATAAAGACAAAACCATACAGGCCCAATGAAATACAGTCCTTTTTTTCTTCTGGAATATTTTAAGTAAACTAGGGAGAAGGGATGTACAGTCCATTTAGCTTCGCAGAAGGCCTTTAATTAAGTCCACTAAAACATGCATTCACTGTATTCAAATGAATTTTGCCTATCAATTTTCAGAGCTCAGTGCACCGAACTGGACCACTCCTCTACATTGAAGGTATACTTTAATTAAGTAAAAATATGCATTTAGCTTAATTCTTCATAATGCCTGTAAAAGTGGGTTGAGACAGGCAAGGCTGTCAGAGATGGGTTGCTTTTGCTGCTCCTTCTTGGAGTAGCATAAATCACAGGTGATTACTAATGAATTGGAGCCTCAGTGAGAATGTCTCTTCCTTACAGATGTTTTAAGCATCCCTGCTCTTTTCCATCCCCCTTTAGCATTCCTTCTTTTACACACTCAAGCACTCCTATTACGAGCTCCTTTCTAGCATCAGTACTCTGAACCATTTTATCCCAGGTCTTTGGCAGAACTCATACTTCCTAAAGACTGCTTTAAAGCATGTCTGTAAGAGCAATGAAACATCACTCAGGATGATTTTATTTGTGCCTGTGGAACAGTAATTTTACGATTTCCTTCTGAATGCGTGGTATTTCAACAAATCCAAAGGAGATAAGGTTTTCTGAATGTTTTCCTTGTGATCAGAGTTTAATCGCTGGAACTGTCAGTTGCTCGAAACTGTCAGTCACAGTTTACATGAAATATCCTCTTCCAGTAAGCAACGCATAATCAAGAACTGATCCTCCCTCTCCCTTTAAACACTATAATTTGGCAATACAGACTTTACTAAAAAGCCAGAATTAGTTAAATATCAGAAAAGTTGTAAAATGATGCTTGGCAGTTTCAATAGATCGCTGCAGATGTATCATTCTTGTAGTGGTTTATGTTATACTATTTATTCCCCCCCAACTCTAGTTAACCATTAAAAAAATAAGAAAATATTGCAAACAATATATTTGTACAGCAATGTACTTGTACCTCTCTTCTCCTTGGTAGTAAGTAGCACTCTCTGACTTGAATAAGTATTGTGAGAGTTACTTTTCCTTCTGTCAAAGCATAGTTTTGTATCGTCTTGTTTGGTATCAAGCACCTCCTGCCCTCCATCCAAACTGAATGCTGCTACAGAGGAGTCCAGAGTTTCCCATTCACTTTCCATGAATGGGAAAGAGCTAGTAGGGTGGATGCAGTCAGCAGTGCCAGCAGGGAGTTAGGGATGGCAGCCAAGAAGGCTGGAGGGACTCTGTGGGAAAGACATAGTGCCCACACAGGGGTGACTGGATGCTGGATGCTTTCAGCTCCAATCCCAGGAATATCTTGTGACTAAAAGTGGAAGAGGGAACTGTGATTAGTAGAGACAGAGAATACTGACATTTTCTGCAGAAAGGTATTGTTTTCAAATATTACTCTACATTTTTTTAAAAAATAAAACCAAGTTTAGAAGACCCAACTCCTGGATTTTAAGGATCCTCATCAGCTCAGGGTACCAAGGGCATCACACACAGTGCAGAGGGGGAGCTTGTGGGGCCAGCTCCAGAGTTCCCACCACCAGTAAGCCTCGCCTTTCATGGCAAGGCTACCCACAGCCAACAGTTAAGCAGCTTCCATGAAAGCTGTCACAAACCAGCACATTTTCTTAAAATGTGTCCCTGTCAATGAACTGCTGTTTTTTCCTGGCAAATCTTTTTTCACTGCAAATTTTTTTTTGCTAATTTTGTTTTAAAACTGAGTGTATTTGCTCCCAGAATATACCCCACAGTAGATCTGTGGGGTTTGGGTGTTAAGCTTCTTAACTATCACATCATGGGTAAATGAACGAGATACAGGGAAACTAAAGCCTTCCGTCCCTCATGCAAATATTCTCTTATACGTTTGGAAAAATCCCCATTTTTCTCTTCAGGGTGCCTCCATGTACAGTCATCTTCCTAAGATGCAGGAGCATCTAAGGTTTGCAGTACTGAAATGAACTGAATTGACAGTTTACCAAGGGACTTGAGACTCTATCCAAGCAAATAGCTCTGGCTGTAAATGGCCAGCATAGGAGCACAGTTCAAACTCCAAGGAGTTATGAATACTACCTACAGAAACAGCTCAAAAAGCCTCTGTTTAGATCCTGTTAATGCAAGTTGTTAAATTGAGGCCTCACGTGGTCAAACACAGAGGTTTCCTGAAGAACTGGTAACTGAAATCAAGGATTATTTGCCTGTAATCAAAGTCATACTTACCCCATATTTGATGCAATCTTAATCATATAAAATGGTGGAAATAAAGGCTGGATACTTTATTTAAGTGTAAAATATTTTGTATGGTAGAAAAAAGCCACTACTGGGTACACCACATTGAAAGACAGAGGCTGGAATGCATCCCATTAGATTTAAGGCTTTTAATTAAGACCCATTTATTGGAAGTTTAGTAATCCTTTACACTGCTAGTGGAGGAAAATGAGAAATTCAGCTCAGGTCAGATTTGTATGATAAAAAGTTTCGGATAACTAAAACATTTTCATTCTAATATAATAATAATTGAAATGACGAACACCTCAAACTGGTAGGGATAATGCTGTCTTGTATCAGCACACTGATGCAACCTGTACTTTTATATGAAACATTCATGCAATTCACTTTCCTGAATCCCTGCTGAAGGCCATTTTTTTTCTCTGATGATACAGAAATACTTTGTGCCCTGTGTTCACTGCATGGATGGGGCAGCAGTACCCTTCCTACTCATTCAAAGACTATTGGAAGCACACTGGGTATTCCTCAACCCTTATGATTGTGCAGCTTCTCTTTTTCTGGTGAAGACAGCCAGTCCTGCTGGAAAGCCTGGCAGAAGAGCCAGGTATCATGGTTTAGCCCCTGCCAGCAACTAAGCCCCACACAGATGCTCACTCACTCTCCCACAGCAGGATGGGGGAGCAAATCAGAAGAGTAAAAATGAGAAAACTGGTGGATTGAGATAAAGACAGTTTAATAGGGAAAGCAAAAGCTGCACATACAAGCAAAGCAAAGCAAGGAATTCATTCGCCACTTTCCATAGGCAGGCAGGTGTTCAGCATCTCCAGGAAAGCAGAGCTTCATCATGTATAATGGTGACTTGGGAAAACAAATGCAATCACTCCAGACATCCTCCCTTCCTTTTTCTTTCCCCAGCTTTATATGTTGAGCATGATGCAGTATGGAATATCCCTTTTTTCAGTTGGGGTCAGTTGTCCTGGCTGTGTCCCCTCCCAACTCCTTGTGCATCCCCAGCCTGCTCACTGGTGGGATGGGGTGAGAAGCAGAAAAGGCCTTGACTCTGTGTGAACCCTGCTCAGCAGTAACTAAAACATCCCTGAATTACCAACAGTGTTTTCAGTAGAAATTGAAAACATAGCCCTATACCAGCTACTGTGGCAAATATAAACTCTACCCTAGCCAGAAGCAGCTCACCAGGACTGGCCTACCTCTTTCTTTTTTTATTCCTACTTTGGTGTGTTTGAAATTCACAGGCAGCAATTGCCAGGCAGGAAAAAAAGCAGAGTCAGGGAAGATCCTTAAAGTCCCACAAACAATGACAAAGTTGGTTCTCAACACAGAACAACAATTTATCATTCAAAATGAAAATATTTATTACCAAAATAAATTTATTGCAAGAAAAGGCAAACCTCCACAAGATATATGACCACAAAATCTTTGCTTACATTTTTTTAACAGAAAGAAAAGGGATGTTTGTTCTTTTCCAAACTACCACCAGCTCCTGACCTCATTGCTCCCATGTCACGTCACAGCTACTCCCACATGCACAGCTGCTATGTAACAGCCCAGGATGACATTTTTCCAATATCCCTAGCAGAGTATTTCACTTGACTTGGTATAACATTGTCCTTGAGAAAGACAGTAGCAAGCTAACATCTTTTTTCAAAGCCAAGCTTATGCTTTGCATACTGATTTCTAAAATTCAAACTTCCAAACTTTCTAAAATTCTAAACTTCCGAAGTTTATCCTCTACTTCTATTTCTGACTTTTGTCAATATTACATCTATAAATACAACTAAGTGCAGTTCCCGATATTTGCTTTCTGAGCTTTGCCAGTTTGATGGTGTTTGATCAACTGGCTCTGGGGCACGAAAATTCATGTAGTTTATAGTGGTTGTCTTATCTGGGATCACACAACTTTATAAAGACATTGTCCATACCATCTCTGTCCTCCTCTGAATGAAATGTTGTATTCACTATATCCATTGAGCAATTTTCTATTGTACTGGATAATCACCTTCTATAAAAATATATTGATTTGCATTTACTACTTTTCAGTTACTCATTATTTCCTAATTGTTTTACATATGCAGAAAGTGTAGGTATTTCAGACTGCTTAACTAATATAGATTGGTAAGGAAATTCCTCTTGAAAAGGTGTGCAATAGCATATGAGTACCAATGATTGTAATAACTTTCACAGCTTTCATCCTGCAGGAGCCATGGATGTTTTAGATTTAAGTTGCTCTCTCTCCTCCCTATTCCTATAATTCATATATATATATATATATATATATGATAACTTGTGTGTATGAAATATACTTTATACTCAAGTACAGATAAAATGAAATTCAGCAACCAACTCCAAGTTTCAAAAAGACTATATAAAGTTGGTATTTTGAAGCTTGCTGATAATCTCATGATGCTGTGGTAATCAAGTCCCTTTATGGAAGGATTTCTTCTGAAACTACACAGTTTGTCTGTTTAGTATTTCCAAGACATTTTCACAGCCCCCCTTAGAGAGTCATTTTTTTCTAGATTAGTAAGAATGAATATAAAAGATGGAGTTTCCTGGTTTTATCTAGCTTTTAAGTGTGCCATTTGGATTGACTTCAAATGTTAAGGAACTAATAAGTCTGTTTATTTTTTAATGTGGGAAGGTTGTACTTTTCTCTAATGGGCAAAAAAAGAATGTAAGTTTCCCTTTTTCGAGTCATTTATGCCCTTGTTAATTTAAAAAGTCAACAAAGGTTCAGTTCCTTTAACCAACTTGCTCAAACACACACATGAAAGGATCATTCATATTTTAAAATGGAATTACACCACTGCTTTTTACTGAATACAGAAGTAATAAGCAGAATGAAGTTTTGCACAATACCTAAAAATATTTGAAAATCCAGTTTTTACAACTCATGCCTCAAAGTTGGTATGAGATTTGAGTCTGTGACAATATTTAATTTTAATATTTTTTTGTGTATATACCTATACATTTGGCTATCACTGAAACTAAGAAATAGAGAAAGAAAGAAAGTGTGGACAAAATGGCACCTAAAAATCAGATTCCAAATTTGAAAAAACACAACTCCAAAGAAAGTTTACGTTCAGAAGAAAACTATAAAACTTCATGCACTTTTGAATTTCTCCCAAAATTAGACAAGTTCTGTAAGAGCTTTTAGGACATACAAGCACTTTATGCTTCTTGAAGGTTAGCTGTCCCCCTTCTCCTCAGATACCCCCTCAACACACAGCTACATGAATCGGTCTATAAGGCTGGCATCATTACATACATAGACTATCACAGGTACAGTCACAGTCCTACATCTCTGAAAGTAGTTGTTAGTTCATTGCTGTGATTTGTCACAATTTTTATCTAGGCAGAAATTTTCTCTATTACTTTCTGAATTTTTTTTTGCCAAACAGTAGCAAGAAAATCAGGATGATATTTTTAATCATCCAGATGATGGCAGTATTTTCACAATTTAGTTACACAGTAGGAGAATATTGTTGAAAAAAATATTTTGTGGTCAAAGCTCAGGGGCTTTGTCTTTCTTTTCCTCTAATCTTCAATTATTCTTGTATTATCCATTATCTTCCTTGTCCTTCTTTACTTAACTAAAAGAGGTTTACTTAAGATCTTAGTACTATCCCCAGAATAATTCTGAAATGTTTATTGCAGTTGTCTTTCAGCCAGTGTCACCTTACTAGTGTCACTTTGCAAAACAAATATTTCAGAACAAATAACACCAGGCTGTGCACAAATGTGCATGAACAGGAAAGGTGACAGAGGACTGTCCTGCCATCCCTCAGCCATTGTCCTGCCCCTTGAGAGCTCAGCAAGTGCAGAGGGAAAAAGGATGTCTGAGGCATGGGGGAGTCCTGCCCTGTAGCACCCACTGAGGTACCAGAAATAGCCCGTTTACTCTGCTGAGGGCTTTGGCTGCCTGTGTCTAGGGCCAGCCCTGGTAGATGGAACCACGGGTCAGCCATGGGACAAAGAGCCTCTGCTGGTCCCACCTTTCTCAGCATCTGCATTTAAGGAGAGAGCTCATACCCTTGCTCTTGCCCCACATGTCCTGCCACCCTCTTGGTGCCCTGCCAGCCTGGCCATCACCTATAGCCCCCAGATCACCCACTCCCTGTGGAGGGAGCCCCCTCCTGCCACCTCTGGCATCTGTTCTCATGATTAAAGAAACTCGGGCTGGGCTGACATCAAGTCCAGGTGAGCTCTGGAAGCAGGCACTCCTCCACCACATCTCCCCATGGGCTCAAACTGAGCCCACTCAGCTGCAGAGAAGAAGGTGAGGGCAAATCCCATCATTTATCAACTGCTTCAGGAGACTGAACAGCTCTCAGAGGATGGACAGGGACCCAGCTTGCTCTCACCATCATCTCCAGATGGGTGTCCTGGTTGGAAAGCACAGTGAGCCTTGAACTCCGTGCTCATTTCTGGGTAAGGATGGGCAGTGACTCCGTTGTCCTCCACTCTTTACCAAACCCATCCCTCTGCTAGGTGCTGAAGGAACTCACCAGGAAGTCAGAAACAACTATTAACCACATGTTGAGAATGGAAGTGGATGCACATCTCCTTTCACAAATTTTGCAGGTAGTGGGGAAGAGAGGGGAAAGTAGAAGATGAAAGACTGAAACCTCATTAGTAGCCAGGCTACATGCTCACTTGGTATCAGTGCAAATTCAGTCAATGGAGCCACAAAAAATGTGCCTATTCAGCTGCTATTACAGCACCAGTTACGTTCATCTTTTTGAGACCAGTATCCTTTACATGGGCTGGGAACACCCAGGTGTTCTCATGTGTGTGAGGCAACAGGCCCTTTGAATGAAGTTCAAAACTAAATAGAGCTGTATATGGTGATTACTGTCTCCTGTCATGCTACTCCATTACTAATTTATACATGTTAGTTGAAATAAGAGAATAATAATCCACAGCATGAGATGAATATGTATACTTGCACCATACAGTTTTACTATTGCATGATGGCAACTTGCTCCACTACTTATCTGCAGCATAGCAATCCCCTATTACAAGTTTCCTTTCCCCGAAACACATAGTATTAGCCAATGCCAGAGGCAGAATATTTGACTAATAAACAGAGGTACCATATTTCCCCTATCTCTGTGCCCAAACTATGGCTCTCCTACAGGCTAGAGCAGCTCAAGTCACTTTCCCCATCCATCTGCTGCTGGTCACTCACATCTCTATTATATTTAATAGGTTCATGAAGCCACTCCTGTTTAGCAGGCCATTCCCTACCACCCAGTTACATCAGAGCTAAACTTGCTTTTTTTTCTGGTACCATGACAGAAAGCTTAAAGTTAATTCGATGACTAGACTATAATTTTCATACATGTTGCTTTATCTAATCATTATCCATAGATCCTGGATGCAAACTTTATTCTCACACTAAAACCTCCACAAATAAAAGCAATGGGTTGGAAGTACTTTAAATCAACATTTATTTATAATGAACATTACAGCTAATCCTATTTAAATCGAGACATTAATTGTAATTTACTTGTCTTAAACAGAAACCTACCTTAAACTAACTTCCTGCTATTTTTAGTAGGGTTTTTTTTAAAGAGTAAAAAGATGTCATGGAGAATGTATCCTGCTGTTCGTTGCTGTGAGTCTGTCATTATTGTGATATAACTGCATCTTGTACTCTTCCAAAATAAGTGCTGGTACCTTCTTTTTAGTGGGGTGGAGATGAAGTTCTCTGGCAGCCAGCAGTGTTGCAAAAGATGGGACGGGAACTCTGCTGCGGCTTGGGATACCTTTACAGATGCCCTAAACACACTTCTTCCCTTCAGAGAATTTGAGTTTGTTTTCTTTTAACACAGACTCTGAATCAAAAATAAATATCACTTCATTCATCCATAAAACTGCTCCAGTTGGAGATGAATAACCAAAACGAAACAAATTTTCAGTTGAGGACATTATATTAATAGCAAATTTGTCACTTTAGCAATGATATGTTACAAACTAATGACAGAGTTGGTCACAGCCCAGGCACTTTAGGAGGAGTCCCAGCCATGTCACGACAGAAGCAGGGAAATGCAGGTCACATTTTTCAAAAACAAACAAAAAAAAAATTGTAGAGAGTGGTGTTTGTGAAGAAACAAAGAGAAATAAAGAAGAGGAAGCAGAAGCCCTGGCTACAGCTACTTTTCAGTGACAGCCTGACTCCTTCTCTTCCCCCTTGCTTCTTTTATAAGGCGTGAGTTTGGGGAAAGCCCAACTGGTAGCAGCAGGCCCATGGCAGGGAATGGGGCTGGATGAGGCTGTTGGACTGTCATGGATGGGCAGCGGGGCTGGCAGAGGTGGTGGTGATGGCAACTGCAGGGGAGTGCACACAGAGCTCTGAGGCTGCTGGTGGTTATGCTGCATCAGAGTTGCTGGAGGTCTGCAAGATGTAGAAATCCCAGCCCTGCCAAAATCAACTGCAATTTTTCCCTTAAAGGGGTAGATATCAAAAAAGAAAAGTAAGCAATTATGTTCTTTTCCACCATCCACTTTACAGAATCACAGAATTGGGAAGAATCACAGAAAGGTCGGAAGGGACCGCAATGGCTCATCTGGTCCAACCTCCCTGCTCAAGCTGTGTCATCCTAGAGCACATGGCACAGGATTGTGTCCAGACACTTCTGTTATCTCCAGTGAGGGAAAATCCACAACTTCTCCGGTCAATCTGTTCCAGTGTGCAGTCACCCACACAGTAAAGAAGTTCTTCCTCATATTTAGGTGGAACTTCTTTCTTTTCATTTTCCAAATAAAAAGCCTCCAATGTTCAGATAACCTTTCTACATTCACAACCATCTCTAGCACAGTCTATTTTAAAACAATGCTCAAAGACACACATACTATACACAGACTGAGATGTAAATGGCCTTTGCTGCCATGACTGTGGTTCACCAGAGAATTCACTCCATTTCATGTTCTAGACAGGACCATTACCATCCAGGCAGGTAAAGGTGAGCCAGAGGGAAAACCAATTTGGAGATCTGCATGTCTCTACCAGGAAATAATCAGAGGGCTCTTTTAAAGATTCTTGCTCAGGAGAGTAAGAGGAAATACTCCAAGAAAAGAAGCAAGGGCTAAGCAGCTGAGATATACAACAAAAACTCACGTTTAATGAGTGTTTACAGCTGACCTTACAAAATAAATACATGGGATTTTAATCACTTATGCATCCAAAGAATCATTTGTAGGATTTTCCATATGCCGTATTTACAGTGCTCATAACTATGTTGCTGAGTAATGTTAGGCTTCTGTGCCAGAATCAACAGCAGGCTTCTTTTTCATCTGCTGCCAAATAAATGCTTTGAACAGTTTATCTTCCATAAATAATTATGTGATGTATGTAAGAATTTGTTAACTATCAGTCAATATTTTTTTCACTTATGCATTGTAGACATGTTCCTTATCTCCCGGGTGATCTATAGTTAATACTGTTGGGTTTTTTCTTTCATCTATTTCCAAAATAAAGATTACCATAAACAAGTTTACGGTACTCTTAGAAGATCTACGGACGTGAAAATTAGTGTTGCAACATCATCTTCTTTTTTTGTTCCTGAATTTATAGTTCTAAGTTATTTCAAATCATAAAAACATCATTGTGGTTATATGTATTTGTCCAGAAGAATAGAAAGTTGTGAGATTTGCCAGTTTTCAAGTATTCAACAAAACAGATGTACTTATTACAAATAACTAGAATAGAAATCATCAGCAAAAAAATGATTGGGAATGGAAACAGGAGAACATGCAATGGTCTTTTAAATTTTAAAATCTATTAGGAAGTCTGTAGCTTTTATCAAAGATATAATATTTGATAAAATATTATATAGATTTTATCAAATATATAATAAAAAGTCTGAGAGTGCAAGCACAAGCATATGACTTAGTTTTATACTATTTCCTGGTGCACATTACAGAGGAAAAAGGTGGAGGTCTGTTGGAGCCCACTGACTGGAACAGCTTCACAGGACAAGCAGCAGTGACAGCGCAGACCCCTTCTATGCTGTCTGCTGCTGCTTCATGCAGGTGTTTTCAACACAAACACTTCATGCCACTGATGTGCAACTGCCAAGTGCTGATTTCAGAAGACATTGTGCCTGAAACATGGCCATGAGACCTAGTGGAGCTCTTCTGGTGGTAGGTTGTCTACAGTCAGCAGTGTAGTGACAGCTAACCCTTGTCTTGAAACTTATTGTGCTGCTTTTGTTAGGTACCGGGAGAAAACTTTCTTTACCTCAAGGATAAATATACATTCTTCAGCTACAAGGATATACTGGCACAAATGTCTGTCAGATGGCTTATCTGAATGTCTGATTTTTTAGAAATTGAGCATTCATTCAATAATCTCTCATTTGTTATACAATTGACTAGCTGAGCCGACAAAACAACTCCAACAATAACTCTATGAAATCAAAAGTAACCATATACTCCTCTAAGGCCAGCTGAGGAAACTGAGGAAGATGAATTAAGTTGTTCTGACAGTAGTCATGATTACATCTTTCACTGACATTTGCTAGTCAAATAGTGTTCTTTCTTTCTTCTGTTCCTCCTAGAAATGCATTACTTTAAAAACAGCAAGAAAAAGGAGAATGGACAAAAATCATATCTGTAATTTAAGCTAATTCCTAAATCAAAACAGATGGCAATAGAGACTGTGGAAGAGCTGACTCATCAGCTGAGCTGTATTTAAAAGAGGAAAGACAGAGTAGAGATCATCAGATTATCTCTCAAGAAAACCTGAATATTCTGAAAGAATATTTGCAATATTAAAACCTACCCCCCCTCCAAAAAAAGATATTGTTTTTCCTGATGGAGATCATTCATTGCAAATTTTCACTTTTCCCTATATAGTAGGTCTGAAATCCAAAGAAATACATTCTTGAATTTAAAAATTGGTGAAAATAAACTGCCCATTTTAAGAACTCAATTAAAAGAGTGTCCCTTGGCTTTCACATAGAGTTTTATCAGCCTCAGAACTTCAGTGATGACCCAATCATTACTACATTTGGTAATAACGTAAGCTTGAGTTCATCTTGCAGAATTCTTTTGGATGATTCTGTATAAATTGTGGCTTTTTAATGGCATGTCTTTTCTTTGCAGTGATTCTTTAACTGGCATCCTTAGTCATGCTTTATATTTCAGGTGAGGTTTTTTGTGGGGTTTTTTTGCTGTACACATGGAAACATCCAGAACTATGCAACAGTCTAGCTGTCAGGAGAATTCACACCAAATTATTACAGAGTTAGTGTAACATTAGGCTCTCCATTGGGCTTCATGTTCTAAAGTTATTGCTGTCGGGAGAGATGTAAGATTTTTTTTTCTTAGTATAAATGACTATGATCTCTCCTGGACAGTGAAAAATTACCCTATGTCTGCATAATACATTTTTGTCTATTTATTATTTTAATACTTGGGAAATACTACATAACAGACTCACACCAGCAAGTGTCCAGTGATATACTTGGTTTCAAGGTAAGTTTTTCATCTTTGATGAAAACAAGAAGTCACATTTCAGCAATCTTAAAAAATTCAATGAAATCACTGGCCTGGTAAATGAGGAGGCAACAGTGGATACTGTCTCCTTAAACTTCAGGAAGATCTTTGACACTGTCACCCGTCAGATCCTATAAGATCAACACAGAGAAGATTTTGATGTATGGGCTGGATAAGCAGACAGTGAGGTGGATTGAAAACTGTCTGAACGGCTGGGCCAAGAGAGTGGTGATCATTGGGAGATAGTCTTAATTCTTCAGGTCTTACAGGTACATATGTGCCTTACTCTCAGGAATAAAACTTCCATAAAAACCTGAGTCCTGAAACGTATTTGCCTATTTAGCTTCAGGATTTTAAGCATGCATCTCACTCTTCCAGTATTTAATTCACCAGATGTACTGCTGAGTAAACAATGTGCTCTTCTGGAACAGTATGAAGAGTATTCTCTTGTATTTTGGTTTGTTTTTCTCTTGAGTCCATGCTTGGAAAGCAACATTCATATGGTCTCAGGACGTGACAATGAAGAGTCACTTACATACAGTCCAGCTAATCCACCCAGCACTGCTTGAGGTAATTCTTGTACTAACAGCAGAGTAAACCTGAGTTTACAGAACCAAAATAGTTTTTGCTAAAATTTGCTTAGATACAAAATTAAATGAGCTGCACCTCCATCTGGACCACTTAATTTCATTTGCCGGTAAACAGAGCAGGATGACTTTGGGAACTGCCCGCAGGAAAAAAACACCACGAAAGACATTTTAGGTAATTATTACTGCCAGTTCTTGGGAAGTCATTAGACTTTGTATATTGGCTTCCACAGGTTGGAAATCTGACTCTAAGAATTAAACCTAGTCAATCTGACAGATATCAGAAACTACAACTACAAACACTCTAAAAGGCTGTTAGAAGGTCTCACCACAGCCTTCTCTTCTCCAGTCTGAACAGCTCCAAGTTTCTCAACCTGTCTTCATAGGAGAGGTTCTTCAGGCCTCTGATCCTCTTGGTGGCCTTCTCTGGACTTTTTCCAGTAGGTCCACATCCTTCTTATGCTGGGGACCTGAGAGCTGGGCACAGTAATCCAAGTCAGGCTTCATGAGAGAGGCATAGAGGTGGCGAGTTACATTGCTGGACCTGCTAGTCACAGTGTTTTTGATGCAGCCCAGGACATGGTTGGCTTTCTGGGCTGCAACTGCACATTGCCTGCTCGTTTTGAGCTTATTGTCAATCAACACCCCCAAGTCTTGTGTTTGGCCTAGAAAGTGAAAGCCAGAATAAATAAACATCATTTTATCTTACAATAGCAGTTATTTATAGTCACTACGGCTGGAGTGCAAGATGTTCACTTTCATCAAAACCAGTCAATATCATTCCAAAGAAAAACTACCACACAAGTTTTGCTTGCATTTTAAACCAACCTTTCTTAATTTTGGTTGACAGTACAACTTCAATTCTTCTAGTTTATCAAAACATGATACAGTGAAATGCCTCATTAAACCACTTGATGGCAACAAAGCAATTCAGATAGTAAAAGAGTTTCTGGTTTATGTATATCAAGGTCTACCTGTTCAAACAATTTAAAACATTAAAACTAACACATAAGTACTTTAAAAAGCCTGTATGACAGGCTTTGTCTTTTATTGATCTTATTGTATTTCTTTGATTACTATTTCAACTCAGAAACAAAGACGGATAAAAAAAGAATAATTATCAAAAAAGTTACTTCAAAGCCTCCTCCTGCAGAGACATAAAACGGCACATCTCACAGGAGGTCAGCTTTCTATACAAATGGGAGAAATATGTTGGAAGCTCAGTTTGTTTTCCAGCCACAACAGCTGGAGGACATATGCACAACATGGCAGCCACAACAGGAGGAGGATGGGAACTGCTTGGTAGCTGACAGTGCACTGCAAGGAGAATCACAGATTAACATACCCACCTTTGGTCTGCTCTGCACATGGCAGTCTGGGTATGAAACCGGCTACTCTTTCCTGGATTAGCTAGGACTGCCAAGAGAAGGGACTGTGGCATGAAGGTCTGATAGCAGCACTTAGCCCAGAGAAATGGAGAGAAAAATACAAATGAGAGAGTCTTTCTAATTTATTACCTCTCTGGGCATAAGAAACCAAATAGAAAGGTGCTGTATTCCTTGAAAAAAACCACAAGCACCTTCCACTTCTCTCCCATTTCAAATCTATACCCAAAACACATTAGAGCAATCTCTGAATTGGTGAAGTACACATATATCATGAGGGGAGAAAGTATATCTCTTCTTGAGCCCTATATAGATACAATCCATATTAAATGCAGATTTAGCAATGTTTATAGATGAATTTAATATAGAACTAATGACAACCAAGGTTAGCTAAAAATAATAAGACTCAAGAGGAAGATAGGTGGCTTGCTCAATTTGAAATATGGGGGTTTTTTTGCAAACTATTTATCCTTTTAAACTGCAGTTCTGTTTCTCTGCCAGGCTGCAGGCTTCATATACTTAATAACCCCTGGTAGATACATCTTCTGCTATGAAAGCATGCTTGTACACCCTTTCTCCATAGCGCAGCAGTGCTCACCACATTTCCGATGTCTTTAGAAACAGGATGGTAGTTTTTATTCAATATTTAAATCTGCCGTATTTTTTTTTATAAATTATGTCTTTGATATAAAAAGACTCAAGAACATCCTAACGTTAATACTCTGGAAATCTCACTGGACCGGAACGTTAGCTCAGTTGACCATGTGGTTTTTGACGCACATTAAAAGTCTGAGGAGGTCCTGAAGGTACGGGTGCTGTGCAGCCTACAGTGTCTTCATCCGTACAGTGACCACTTAAATATTACAGCTGCCCTATGTTATGTGAAGGACTATGTCAGCCTGCAGACATTCCTCTGAATATAGTCAGGAAATCTTTTCACATCCCCTCATCTCCACCTCTGCAGTGGTATCAGTTTAAACTTGTCCTTGGGCTGAAAACTAGACAGTGCCTTTATATATGCTTTGGCAAAGAGAGACCATGGTTTCTGTCCCAGTGTGTACTGATTATTTCACAGCCTGAATGATTCACTCCGAAACTTAGTTTCACTGCCTTTTACCAACCCCACTGGCCTTCCTTATTGCAGCTGCTTTCCTTTTGCAGCTCTTTCTCCCCATCCTGTAAAACAACCTTGAAGCCAGAGCCTCTTTATGACTTTTAAATTCATATGAAAGCCTCTTTAGAGAACTTATTATTACATACATTAGTTTTAGTGTTTTATTAACTAATCTAGTGGCATCTGATTCAATCATCACCAGTCAAAACAGGCTAAAAATAATAGAGATTTGACAATGATCTGCAAATTATGGGCACTGTAGCTAAGTACTGTAAATACAAGACTAGGGAACCACAAACTTTTCTGGCATAAGTATGAGAGACAAAGATAATCTGTTTTGTTTCAGTAATTGAACCACTGAGGGGTTTTTTGCCACTTTCAAAAAAATAGTAACTTCTTGGGATCAGACAGCAGCAGAGCTGGAGTGCCAACATTTGTGTGACTCCGGGGTTGCCTCTGATGCTCCTGTAGACAACTGGTATGAACCAGTCCAAAAACCTATGCAAGGGCCAATTCAGCTCCTTGTTATTCATTCTGCCATCCTTTAGAGAGTGGCAGCTGTTAGTACCTGCCTGTCTGGTAGACATCAGTGCATATCAAATGTGCTTACTTTTTGAGTGACAGCACCTTTATAGTTGATATTTATTCTATGATTTTGGTATATACCAAGCTAACTAAGAGAGACATGAGCATTTATAAAGGCTCCAGTTTATGAACTCAGATGCATGTTTGAAGAAAAAGTGCTATAGAGCAAAATACAATACAGCAAAAAGTTCTTCCTTAGGGACCAGCTGAGAAAAGAGGAACTGCATGTGATCACCAGTGGCTATACTAGATGATATGCTTTTGCTGCTCAGACATAGTGCTGATGAGGGCAGTATAAAGAATCAAATAAAAGAGAATAGAATATGTTTTTACCATTACAAATGACAAATTCCCCCTCCCCAGCTGAAAGTAGAAATAATCAAGACAGAAGGGACTGAAACCCTATTAGCCTTCCTCGTATAACCTATAAAGAAATTTCTTTCTAATTCACCTGTACAAATCTACCACTTCTAGATGTCCAACATCCAACTTCCAAGATGTAACAATAATTTCATAAATGCTCTGCTTTTGTCTCCACATTGTGATGGTCTAAGAACTGAAGTTTCCTGTGTCCCGATGAGTGCTCCCGTGGACAGAAGGCTGACGTCAACCAAAAGGCTGCCACCACTGATGTCTGGCAGGGCCTAGCAAATTCACCTTAGACACCAGACTGATCTTTCACTACCTAGCATTTTTATGGGACTTGAACGTGTTTGGCAAGATTTCCAGGAATGTTGGAAATATTCCTGGAGGATATAAATTTTGAAACTTCTACTACATTCGGTCTTTCAATTGTGCAGGTTAGTATATGAGGAACTTTTCTTCTCCAGTGAACATGGAGTGTCTCTTCCCCACAATGAGGTTTAAGCTTGTACATCCTACCCTGAGTTTGCTGGAAGTTAAGAGCTTAGATGTAGTCAACTACTAGAGATGATACATGATAGCTCTGTAAACCAAATTAAGTTCATCATGTGTTTGAGCCTGGAGGATTGTCCCACATAGAGGCAACGCTATTTTTCTGATGCTATTTTACTGATGCTATTTTTCTGACATGAGGTGTCTTGTTCAATGATGTGAGGCTCAGCACACTGAAAATGCTGAGTGTCATGGTTAGCTCATATGAAGAGATAGATAAGGAAAAAGTGCAAGGTAATAAAGAATCAACCACATTTCTGTTAAATATATTAGGCCAGTTTAGATACATTTGAATCTACCTCCACTTTCCTTCTTGCTGATATCATTCTAACTGTGCATATTTTCAAACCTCTTTCACCACAGAACAGACTGCATTTTACAAATGTCTCCATCTTTCAAGTAATCTGTTAAAGAATTATTATTTTTTTGTGGTAGCTTTTTTTTTTAATTTATAAAACCAGCTCACAAATTTTGTTTTATATTTTATCACTAAATAATTAAATAAATAAAATGTTTTGCATGTTGCTAGCACCCACATTAGCAAAGAACTTCAGCTCACTGCAGTAAAGCAGACAGAACATTCCAGGTATATAACATAGCAGTCTTGCTGCTATGGGTATGCAGTGCACAGAGGGTTTTGGATGTCTTTATTTTGGCTGTTACTATCTTTCATCTAAGATGCCACCAAGTAAGTCATGGTTAGACTTTCTCAGAGTTGCTATGTCTATAGCAAATATAGCACTCAGATGTCCTGAACAAATCTTATATTTGTTACTGCTGTTCTTTCATTTCATTTAGATACATTCACATTAGTGAAGAAGATGGTACTGAGCTGAAATACCAGCTATGTAATTGCACTCTATGCTCAAAACATTCCTAGGGTAAAAATATTATTAGAGGATCAATAGTTTCCATTTTCTTTCCAAATGTAATGCCCTACCTAAATTAGTGTTTCTGTCCCTCAATTGTTTTTTTTTTTGTGCGTTGCAGAAATAAGAATGTGTTTTGCTCTTTCTGCGGCTTGACTCTATATTCAAACTGGATTAATTAAAATTTTAAGCCCCTAATTTCCAATCTCCCTCTTTCAGAAATTCATCTAACTTTTCTCACACAGCTGTAAAATAGTGGATGCTAGAACTGATGGTAATACCAATGTGGCAGGATCGCACAGTTAGAAGCTAATAGAGACTGCTTTGGCTCCAGCTTGTTTATACAGATTAATTAGAAAGAAAAATGAGTTGGATAGGATATTTATCTAGTTTCAGACATCAGCATCCTCAGACTCTAGGTAAAATAGAATCACTAAGGAAATATCTCAAAAAAAAATCTCAGCAAAAAGATAATGCAGTTTACTCTCATGACACTCATTTATATTCGGTAATAAGGCTTGTTGCTGTACATACTGCTAGGCCAAAGTTTCTATGGCTCTGTGCTTTTCCTACACAGCCCTCACTCCCGGTTTCACAATTTAGTTGGTTGGTTACACTAACCAAAGTGTTGCAAAACAAAGGCAGACAGGCAAAGTGAGGCTTGATCAGCAGATGTCAAAAACCCTCTGCTATCATGTTATCATCTTGTTTGTAAGCAGAAGTGAAAAGGTAAAAATCTAGTGAAATTTGCTGCAAATTCTAAAAGGAAGGAGCTCTTGTTAGTGGATCAAGAGCCATTTGAGCTGTACTCTGAAGAGGGGGATTGCAATTTATTGTTTGCTGTGAGTTGGCAACTGCAGAAATAACCTTTCAATTTGGAAATTGTGGGTGGTATAGTGTCACCAAAGAGCTGCAAGAACAACTGGCACAGAGCCTGAAATGGGTCCCAGGGCATCCTGTTCACAGCTCCTGAAAGTCATTGTGAGTTCTATTAAAAGATGCTATATCTGCATTTAATTTTAAGGTAGGTTTTTAATGTTTTGTCATACCAACTTATTTTTTAATTGAAAAAAGCAGATGTATTTCCAAGATTTCTGTCTTCAAACAGAGATAGAAAGTGAAAGTGAGATAATATTAAACACGAATAACTGGTTAGATATGGCCTGACACAGCAACATAACATACAGCAAACTCACAGAAAGCATGTCTGTACTCCAATAAACCTTTCCTAGTGTAAATTCTTCACTGGGTGAGGACAATTCTTAATCTGACAAAAGTGCCTAACCCTTTGAAGGTCAAATATTGCTATTAGAGGTGTTGGGATCATGCAGAGAAAGCAGTTGTTGTGATGTGCATATGTCAGCATGTTTAAATTCTGCCTAACCTATGTCTTTATGAACACAAAAATAGCTGTGTTCCAATGTTCCTCAGGGTCCTCTGGGTGTTTATGCAGAGGGGAGACTAGGAAGGGAGGAAGAAGGCTCAGTTTTAAAGTTCAGTGGTACAGAAGGTCCCAGAGCAAGCAAAAGAAGGTGAATGAAATCTCACATACAAAACAACTTTTTTATTTGTGAGGGACTTTTGAGGTCCCAATATGCCAAACCCAGTCGTATCTCGTTCTTCCTGTATCTGGAAAAAAAGTCAGGTACCAGCTACTGAGACCTGGGAGATAATTTCTGTTCACTTTTTCCTTTTAGTTTTCTGCCTAAAAAAGCAGGTTGTAACTACTCTCAGGTTTTGAATCATGTGAGTAAAGGCTATGATGCTTTTACTACTGTAAAACAAAGAGGCAGTTCAATCCCGGCTGCACCATATGCCAGTATCACTGATTTGCTCTCTTGTGCAGGACAGGTTATGTTTGCAGGTGGGACTGCAGCTACCCTGACAATGTGAACAAGAGGAGCAGGGAGGAGCTGCAAAACCACCACAATATTGGTGGTATTGTTGGTGTAGAAATTTAACTCTGGGGCAATTTTTGAGCAATTGCTCCTCATTTTGTCCATGTGCCTGGACCTCCTTCCAGGAGCTTTTCCTGCAGAAGGAGCAGAGCTCCCCACAGTGTGCTGTTCCCCTGCTGGTCCCCCACCCTATAGGGGCTGGATTGTCACATCAAGAACTATATGCAGGCTCTTAACTACACCACTTCACACTCTTCATTGTTTTCAACATACTCATGAATCAAAGCAATCCTAACTTTTTTTTTAAGGCTTGAAGGAAATAATACATCAATTCTACTAAGCCCTGCATTCTACTTTTACTCGGGATGGCTAAAAAGTAGTAAAAATTCAGCAGCGCGTCATGCTTAGCAGTTTCACACATTTTCATGGATCAGAAAGAATTGCCAGTAAGCAAAATGAGAATGTTTGTAAACACATGGCCCAAAAAGAGGGCAGATTTCATTGGGAGAAAAGGTACAATTGTAGACAAAAGACGTCAGTGGAAATCTGTAAAGATCCGAGTAAAAAGCAGGTTGACTGCATCTGTGGGAAAAAACAGGAGGCTAAGGAGCCATTTATGCTCCCATTTAAACAAGAACTTCATCAGGGTACAATTAGCCATGGCTGGAAGCTGTGACTAACTAACTCTTCAGAGACTCAAAAAAAATGCTGCAGAAATAAACCAGAAACTGATTTTCACAATATCTGGAAGCAGGAACTTTGCCTGTATTTTTTCTAGAAGTTTTTTTGTCTCTGACAAAACTATGATTGAAAAATTTGAACCTAGAGCTTGAAAAGACAAAAGCTACAATAAAAACAAGAGTTCATCCCAGCTTTGCAATAGAGCAACAAAACTGCCCTGGCATGGTCCAAAGTGATCTGTTTATATCTGCTGACCAGTGATTTACTTTTGCTTCCTAACCTCATCTGGTTGCACTTCCCAAAAGCATTTTAGACATCTGAGCTGAGGCTTTTGTTTCAGTAACTAAATACTTACAACATTTCCAGTGGTAAGTAATTTCAAAGTCCTGCCAGGGATCTATCTTGGAACATATTTCTTCTGTAGTTATACGCTTTCATCCGGAAGTATTATGCATTCAATCATGTCGGATACCATCCAGAGATACCTGCTGGCAATTTCAGACCTCATGAGCTGTTATTTGCATGCTTGCATACGCCAGAAACTATGTCCTAATGGCCTTCTGACTCTCCTCCCTTTCTGGGGTAAAACTTACTTTGGAGGTGATTTGAGATGGGATTTTTGTTATTTCTTCGGAGAAATCTGTTGATTGTTGCTTGTGTTGCATTTTCATTTTTATTCTTGAGTAGGTTGTATGTTACCTGTTAGAATGATAATGTGTTTTGTTTTTTGTTTTTTGTTTTTTTTTAAAGTTTTGACAAAGTTTGTGGATAGTCTAGATGCACTGACCCATTTGAAAATCAACTCAGAAGTCAGAAATGCCTCACTGCTGCCTCTGTCCCACACACACTGCTCTGTTCATTAATTTCTGCACTCTGTGTCCTGTACTGTCACATGGTAATGGAAGTGTCTGGGGTGTTTGTAGAAGGAAATTCAGCCCTTAACCTTTTAGTTTCATTACCAGTCATTACTCCTGAAATCCAGCTAAGACTGGAGGAAGAGCATCGGGAAGAAAGACCACACTGAATAAATGTGAATGAAGCCCAGGAGAACACAAGAGAAGCTCCAAAAGCCTCACGTTGTTCTCCCCTAGGCTCAGGGACAGTCCCAAGACCTGCCAGAGCAGGTTCTGCCAGGAAGACTTCCCTAGTAGCTCTGCCCTGCAGCTATATCTTTCTGATTTCTGCTCAGTAATTCCTATAGGCTGCCAGTGTTGCAGCAGTAATGATATATTCTTCATGGGGTTGTTTCAACTATTCTTTGTAATGTAATCTCTCAGATTTCTCTTGGATCCTGCATTAAAAGAGGAGGATTTTTCTATTTTGAAAGTGCTGTCTCTTCTCTGCTATCAGAGCTGGTCATTTTACTCACTATGACCAGTTAACTGACAGATTTAATACCCCTCTGTTCACAAATTGTTCCTGATCCTGCTTTATACTGATATATTTGTTACTTGGAAGTGTTAGACCAGTCGTATTCATGATTCTCTTTGATCCCTGGATTATTCATAAATTGATCATAGCGACTATTCAAGGGCTTAATCAAAGCTGGATTTAATCAAAGCACTTCTGGTTTTTTGTTAGTCACTTAAAAAGTCATTTGGTGTTGCCTTATCACTAGAGGTATGACTGCAAGTATTTCATCTGGCAATGCTGGAAAGCAGCTTCCCTTTTCTGGATGGATCTCATGCACCAGAATTGAAAGAAAAGATAAAACTTCTGATATGGGCAGAGCTTCAGCATCTGCAGCAGTACGTGTTGTTACAGAAACTTGTTGTTAAAATACAACTTATTTCTGCTTCAACAAAATATGAATGACAGAATAATTCCTTGATGTTAGTAGTCATGAGTAAAAGCCTGAAATTTGTTTTCTTAAAATATTTATATGCATCACATTTTCAGTTATTGGAGCATATATAAGCAATGAATAATACGTGGGCAGGTATAGGCTAACCAGATTCTTGTTCAGTGAACAGTCTCCCAAGTAATTTTTTTTCATTAATTTATCAGTTCTGCTTAATGTGATGTATGCAACTCGTCATATATTGACATTCCTGCCAGAATAATGACTGAATAAATGGGAGCTGAAAGGAGGCCAACAGCTGATCATTTAAAGAACATGGATGGCAACATAGGTGAGAATGTGCCATCAGACTTGAAGACCTATCACAGCTCACACTGAGTTCATTGAAACTCTTTCTTCAGCCCTGTCACATGCTGTCCTGCCACCCATCCTGGGCACATAGGGCCTCGTGTTGAGGACACAGAAACAGTTTTGTCTGTGTTCTCTCTGTGGCTGTCCGTGTATATATGTGTACATGTGATGTGTACATGTGCTCTCTCTACTCTCTGTGCTGTCTGGGTACATGTGCCCAGCCCTCTTACTGGTTGCATGGAGCTGTGGCACCTTCACTTCTGCCAGTTTGCCAGATTCAGCCACCCCCTAACTCGTGCACCATGAGAAGCACACAGCAATCAGTGCAATGTACCAAAGAAACCATTAATACCTTCCTCTTAATCATTCAAGAACAGTTCTTTAGACAAAATCCCATTTATTCAAATGATCTTTCACATTAGGTGACATACTGTAATATAAAAGTGATGTACAAAGAAACAGATGTGTCCTGTGTATTCTCATGCAGCTATAATTGAATCACTGAGGGAAGCAGGTATCTAGCATATCTACATTTAAATGTGTTACAGTTAGCACCTCATTTTCCTCTTTGCTCTACTGATCATTTCCAGTGAATTCAGAAACAGAACAGTGTGAAAGGACTTTTTAAGGGAAGAGAACACCACCTTATTGGAAATACAGGGGTAGTCATTTGAGTCTTTTTCTACCACTTAGAAATCAACATCAGACTTCAGCGACTGAAACTATACTGAATATTTCAGAAAAATTTTACTGGTATTCCCACTCACAGCAACACCTCAGGTTCTGTAATCAGGCCAGCCTCCAAATGCTTGAAGCAACATCTCTTGAAAGGAGTACCTAAATTACTGGCAATGGAGAGCCTGCCAAGGAAGAAAGACAAGTATTTCTGCAGGGCATTCAGACGTGAAGACCAGTGTGATCTCCTGCAGTGATTGTTCCCCTCCACTGATCCTGCATGAAGCACAAAGCAATTGCTACTGACCTTGAGGTTTCAAGGACGTATCTGACTTGAGATGGGAGATGTCATATTTTATTTGTGTAGGTGACACAGAAGAGTTCGTGTTCACCTGATGCACAGGTGTACAGTTACATTTTCCCTGTTGCCTGTTCACGAGCTGGAATCACAGATGGACCACCTGAACAGCAGAACAAAGTGGACAATGGTGGGAGATAAGAAATGTAGGTAAGCACTGGTCTGTCTTTCAGACTTGAGAAACAGTGTGAAGTGTCACACTGATTTAGGTCGTGGTCCCACATACTCATCTCGGCCTGATACCAATACTCAAATGAGATCCATATATTTTCCAGTAACTGATTCTGGAGCAGGCCTGCTGCAGCAAAATATTTTTTCCCTGTAGTCTTTTCCTTTTCACTTAGAAATAAGTTTCCACAGTTAACAGCCATATACTGTGAGCTAAACAGCATCCTATGCTCTGTAATCTTAAAAAATGGATTTGCAGTGACCAGTGTTTAGATACCTTTTCAAATACCATAAAGACATAGAGACACTTGCAAAGCATCCAGCTGCACTACATCTGTGCTGAAAAAAAAAGACGTGTGCAAGCAACCAACCACCAACAACAAAACAAAACAAAAAATCCCCCAAAACCAAATCACCAAAAACATTTCTAAAATATTTTTAGAATTTGCACATCTGAAATGCTAGATTACAGCCTTGTGATCCAGGCAACCTTTTAAATTTAATTAATTTCATAAAATGATCAAAAACTGAGACAGAAGCAATTCAAGCTACCTCTAAGTTAATGTTGAAAGGAAAAACCCTCATATATGAGAATCCTTACAAAAGTTGGACTGTTTAATTCAGTTTACTTCACACAAAAATTGCTGTATTCAGAAGGGAAAACCCCCTCAGAATATATTTTGTCCCTGAAATGTAGCATAAGTAGAACTCTAGAGCACCCAAGCAAGGACTGAGGCAATGAGAGAAGTAATATAAAAAAGAAAAGCCTTTTATTTATTAATTATATGAAGAGTTTTCTTTCCAAACTTCCCCTAATTTAAGTAGTTGTGAGTGATGTGCAAACAGTTCAGCAGTGACACATTTACAGTTTCATCCATCTCTCACACAAAGGTGTCTCCCCTTGTCTTTCCCACTGTCCTGGTTTTGGCTGGGATAGAGTTAATTTTCTTCCTAGTAGCTGGTACAGTGATGTGGTTTGGTTTTAATGTGAGAATAATGTTGATAACACACTGATGTTTTAGTTGTTGCTGAGTAGTCAAGGACTTTTCAGGTTCCCATGCTCTGACAGAGAGCAGGTACACAAGAAGCTGGGAGGGAGTACAGCCAGGACAGCTGATCCGAACTGGCCAAAGGAATATTCTATACCATAGAACATCGTGCTCAGTGTGTAAACTGGGGTCGTTGGCTGGGAGCCACAGATTGCTGCTTGGGAACTGGCTGTATATCACTCAGCAGGTAGTGAAGCAATTGTATTGTGCATCACTTGTCTTTCTTGGGTTTTATTCCTCTCTATCTCTCTTCCTTATTATATTTATTATTGATATTATTTTCACTTCATTACTATTTTTTACTTCATTTCAATTAGTATACTGTCTCTCCATCAACCCATGAGTTTTCCCACCTTTACTCTTCAAATCAGGTTAGATATTAGGAAAAAAATTTTTTACCGTGAAAGTGGTGAGACACTGGAGTAGGTTGTCCAGGGAGATTGTGGATGCCCCAACCCTGGCAGCGCTCAAAGGTTGGATAAGCCTTTGAGCAACCTGGTCTAGTGGGAGATATCCCTGCCCATGGCAAAGGGGTTGGAACTAGAGGATCTTTAAGGTCCTTCCAACCCCTTAACAGTCTATGATTCTATGATTGCCTCCCCCACCCCACCATGGGAAAGTGAGCCTGAGCAAATACTGTCACTTCCCTCCTGCCATGACTTTGAATCAGTAACAAATTTCTAAGGCACAGGTTTTACAATGCCTTGTGCATATGAGCAGTAATTTTTTTTACCTGACAGTGTTTCAGTTTTCCATCTCCTTGAGCAGACACTTTGCATGGATTCTCAGATCAGCACAAAGCCTCTGTTGTCTTTCAGGTAGCATGGCTCTGACAGACAGTTCCCAAGTGGGAGTCAATAAACTAATAAAATTAGAAACATAACTCACACCCCTTTAAGCCTGTTTTGGCTGAAAGTACAGAGCCTTTTCTAGTGGGATCTGCAGATGTTTCTCATGTGCTGGTTTACCCCAGCAGCTACCTGGCTTGCACATATAGAGTCCTTTAGATCCATGAGAACAGTAGGTAGGGGCTACTCAGACAATAGATGTAGAAAATTAAAACAGTAGGAAAGACTTTCCCAGAAGAATACAGAGGTTTTGTATTATTTAAAATACTCCTGTGAAATGACCTCAGGTGTATGTCAATACAAAAAAAGAAAAGCTATTTGTTATTTTAAATTTTTTCCATAACATCTAGATATTTCTACTATTAGCTGTCTCCTGGTTCGTAAAAGGATTCTGATTATTTCCACGCACAAATACAAAATTATATATGAAAGTTCACTTCCTTGGGCCATCCAGGTTCATGCAGGGATCCAGTCATGCTGAACCTCGTGGGAGGAGTAAGGAACTATTAAACAGAATTTCAGGAGGCAAAATCAAACCTGTGAAGTGATTATTCAGCTTAATTAGAATGGCTAAATTTCATCCAAAAATTTTTTTGCCAAGTTCATCTGTACACTTTATTTTTCCCTAAATATAGGTTGGAGACAAGTTATCCATCACTCCCATTGATTTGTTTCTCCTGAAAGGGCTCCTGTAGCATCTCAGCTTCCTCCCTAAGCACCTTTCCCCGGGATAATATGTAATAGCTGTTGGATGGTTTATTCTCCTTTTCTTTTTCTGTTTTTGCTTTGCCCTTCTTGCATTTGCAGTCACATCTTGCAGAGCAGCAGGACTTGCTGCTCAGTGAGGGGCAGTTTCCCATGGCACACATATCTCACACAGTTATTTGGGAACAGGGTACTCACTAGCAGAGTCAAGTGCTTTTCTCAAAAACTGAAAGCACGTAAGAGCATGAAGACAAAAGTTTAAAAACATGAATCAAAGCATCAAACTGGATGCACATCAATTATTTAAGTCAATTAAAATAACAGGAATCAAAGACTAATAATGGAAAGAAAGGGATGTCTTAAAATACTTCCAAACTGATCCTCTCTCTCCTATTTTTGTCCCATTGAACTATATTTATCTGTAGGAAGTTCATTCTTTCCTTTGGTTATTTAAGAAGGACAGATGGTTTTCCACCTTGATAACATATAAGCTCAAACAGAACAATACAACGTGTTTTATGAAAGGTCAAATAGAATACTTGAAAATTTCCTAAATTAATACCGACATCAAAATTCTGCTTTCAAACATTAGAAAAGGAAGCCCTTTCACAATATGATTTATTGTTGCGTCTTTTTTTTTTTGAGTGAATTTTTCATTGAACTCATTGAGAACAGTCCCTGGCCTACAAGTGAACTGAACATCTCTGCAAAAAGGCTGAACGAGGTGGTCTAAACTGCGTGAATAAACACTGCCTCATGCATTAGACTCTTCTATGGCAAGAATGCATTTAATCTGTCTAGCCATCATGCAACATCACATATGTACTAAACACTGTGATTATATCCATTTAAATTTAGTACATTTGGAAATAGATATGTAGTTAGCTAGACCATCAACCCATGTCATCTTGAATGGGATGCTATGAATCACTTTCCCATTTGGCTTTAAGAAATATGATCTCTTTTACAGAGACATTGTGTGAGGGTCAAATATATTTCAGAGAACAGTTTGAAAAACAGAGAAAGATAGAAAAACTTTCTCTCTGTTTTAGACAGACTGGCATATTAACTTAGCTTTCTTTTTTTTTTTCTTTTTAAAAAGCTTAAGTAAAACCCCTAATTTCTTTCAAAAACCATAAAAAGATTTTGGTTTGCAAGCTGAAATGTGCCTCTAAGCACTGAGGAAGTACAGAGTGAGCCTTTGTAATATAAATGATCTCTTAAGAATCTGAGTTCTGTGCCAGAGCTCAAAATAGTTATTACCCAAAGCAGGAACATTTTCTTCCCCAAACAGGAGCACTGAAAGAAAAGGACTCACATCCAACCTATGCATGTTATCATACACCGGTTGAGTTGATAAAGTGAAAGGCCTATTTCTATAATTTTTTACTTCTACTTCATTGATATCCAAAGAGCTTGAGAAGACAAATATAGTAACTGAAGATGGAAAGAAAACTCTCAACACGCTGCTCCTTTGTATGCTTTGACTGTGAATTCTCGAAAGGACTGTTTCTTATCAAAAAGGAACTGCTGTTATTAGTATGTGATGCAGATTTCTCAGAAAATACAAGTAGTGAGAACAAACAGAACTATGAGAACAACAGAAGTCATAATTTGTCTCCTCAATGTGCAATCCCATTAACAACTGAACTTTTTGAAAGAAGACAAGAAATAAAACCTTGAAACACTGAAAGCCTGAACCAGTGTTTTAGCTAATGGCATAGAATTCATTTTATATATCACCACATCAAAGTATATACTGTTTGTTGTGCAAGTCTGAGACATTTGCTATTGAGTATATAATGCTGTATTACTGGTATTACTGACGGAGGAATGAGGATCTGGTGCTTATTACCCATGTTCTTTTTGCTGAAATCTGGTATTCAAGTGACTGGTATTCTTTCCCCCTTTGCCTAAGGCATTTATCCATTCCCTGTATTGATCTTTCAGACTGCAGAACCATTTTAACAAAGATTTATTAAAATCACGGAAATCAAGTCCTCGAAGATTACAACATTCTGCTTGAGGACAAAATCCGCTTATAGACACACCATTAAATTTGCTTCAGAGGACAAAATACTAATTTTGCATGAGTGTATTTTTTTCTATTAAAAGGTAAAGAGATGCTGAGTGGGAACAGCCAGGAACTAGAGGTCATTAAAACAATATGATGCTACACTACACTGCTGTATTATATACCGTAAAATTTCTCTTTAGAAAAACATAACAAAAGAGGGGAAAAGTTAATATTTTGGATAGAAAAAAATACCCAAGCCAAGATGTATTTTCATAGCATACCCAGTGAGATCTGACAAGTGTATTCAGTAGTGAAGCTGTAATGGCTCTCTGCAGCAACAACGAAAAGGTTCCGATGGCCAACTCCAATTACCTTCTCCAGAGTTTCCAGTCACTAACACAAAATGGGCTAGGTAGTATAACATGGTGGTCCTGCAAGCCAGCTGTCACTGAAGAATAGCCTGGCCCTAATGTTGCCCAGGTTTTCTAAACAGAAAAATTAGAAGGAGAAAAAGTAGATTTCTGTGATTGCTCATCAGTGGGGTAAACGGAAATAACCTTTGGAAGAAAACCTTCTCCTGCTCTGTAAGGAGACTACCTTTTGAGCTATTTCAGTATTTAGTCTGGACTGCAACTGATTCTAGTAAAAGTGAAAATCTTAAGTGAAAGACTATCTTTCTTAGGTGAAAATAATAACTCTCTGGGTACATTACTTCTCCTACCCCATAGCTGCAGCCAACTTTCCTAACCCTACAGGGCATGTGGTACCCTAATGTGGGCTACATCTGGAATGGAGTTACACCAGAGGCAGAGGATGCCCTGGTGAGGGATGGTGATGAGGGATTACATCCCTCCTGCAACCAGGCTGGTGTGCTGTGCTCCACAGACAAGGCTCTTTGCACAAGCCCAGCCGAGCGGCACAGCTGTAGCACCGGAGTTGCGCGGGAAATGTTTCCAGGTTGCGCACACAAGAGCTGCAGATTGGCTATCTTTGCAGCAGGTCTGCATCTGTTGCCAACTCCAGAAAATACATTTGGAATGTGTGTAAACTATAGGAAAAAAAGTGGGCTGCAGTGAGGAAGCTCCCCTGTACAAACTGCAGCATCATAGTGACTCACGGAGCTGACAGCAGCTACAGCACTAAGCAGTAGCCATGACTCTACACAGATGTCACAACCCAAAAAATCCTGCCATCGCTATCACACTGTTGAGTAGCATCTGGGCAAGGTGATTTATGTTTTCAGCTGCATTCATTGTGCATCTTTCAAGTTTGGTAAAAGTAAAAGCAACTGAAAACAGAGTTATACTGGGAAACATCATCTGGAGCTAGGACAGAAGTCAGAGTCTGGATTTGGATCTGGCATTTCAAGAAAGACTTCTACAGGCATTTCCTTGCATTTTAACCTAGATACAGTTTAAAGTCTTGTATTGGGTCTGGCTGAGATGGAGTTCATTTCCCCCACAGCTGCCCTCACAATGCTGTGCTTTGCATTGGTAGTTATAATGGTGTTGATAACACACCAGTGTTTTGGCTACTGCTGAGCACAGCACCAACACTGTAACATTCCTTCTGGGAGGGGACACAAGTAGGCCAGCTGACCCAAACTAGCCAAAGGGATATTCCATACCATATGACATCAGCTCAGATATAAAAGTTAAGGAAAAGAGCAGGAAGGGGGGCATTTGTTGTTTCCAATGGCTGCCTGCTAAGAAACCATACGTGTCCTGAAGCCCTGCTTCCTGGGAAGTGGCTGGCCATTGCTGCTGATGGGAAGCAGAGAGGAAACGTTATTTTTTGCTTTGCTTTTTTGTGTGCAAGCTTTTGTTTTGCTTTTGCTTCAATAAACTGCCTTGTCCCAACCCTTGAGTTGTTTTCCATCTTACTCTCTCTCCCCTTTACTGCTGGGAAGGGGAGTGATAGAGCGGCTAGGTGGGGACCTGGCATCCAGCCAAGGTCATCCCACTACTAGTTTTCAGACTTTACCTAGGCATAGGAGGTAAACCATGCTTTCAGGAGTATCCAGGAACACCGAATACACTGGATTTCTTGTTCTTCTAGAAAAAAAAGGCAAAGCCAAGAAACTGCTAGTAAAATAAGAAATTGCTACTAGAAGATGGTGAAGGGCCTCGAGGGGAAGCTATATGAGGAGTGACTGAGGTCTTTGGCTTGTTCAGCCTGGAGAAGAGGAGACTGAAGGAAGACCTCATAGGGGTCTACAGCTTCCTCATGAGGGAAAACAGAGGGGCAGGTACTGATCTCTTCTCTGTGGTGACCAGTTACAGAACCCAAAGGAATGATATGAAGCTGTGTCGGGAGAGGTTTAGGTTGGATATTAAGAAAAGGTTCTTCACCCAGAGGGTGGTTGGGCACTGGAACAGGCTCCCCAGGGAAGTTGTCACAACACCAAGCCTAACAGAGTTCAAGAATCATTTAGACAATGCTCTCGGGCTCACGGTGTGACTCTTGGGGCTGTCCTGTACAGGACCAGAAGCTGAACTTTGATGATCATTATGGGTCCATTTCAACTCAGGATATTCTATGATTCCTCTTGGTACAGTACAAGAATGGCACAGTAGTAAGAAGCTGAAAAATAGTAAAGGATTATCTTTAAAAAGCTTTGGAATGTTCTGAAGCCTGAAAATGTTGAAGAAGCAGATTTGTTTCCAAAGCAAGGGTAACATCCTTTTCTGTGGCCTTGTCTTGTTATCTAAGTCATTAGTTTTCCTATGGTAAGGAAATTAAACTTTTAAAACCAAAGCTGTCTGCTGGCAAAATGTCATGTCAGTCCTCCTGCTTCGGGCAAGTATAAGGCTTTCAAGCCCCAACAGAACACTCATCACTTGCTGCAAGCCTAATGCTGCTATGCACAATGAGCAGTCTCGCAGAGAAACAGTACTGACCACCCATGTGTATTGAGGTGGATAAATCTGAAAGAACATGAGCTGAATCAAGAAGGTAGGTATTTTTCTCCTTAGTCCCCACATTCTCTTCTGAGGCCAGATTCAAAATTGTGAGGAACTGCTATTTCAAGCCACAAGCTTTGAACAGCCCTTTTCCAAATGTATCTGACATTTTTCATAAATGACCAACTAGCCATATTTGTATGATTCACTTGTGTCCCTCCAGAATATTAGGCAATATGGCAATGGAGGGAGCTGATCTAGGTAGCCCTCAAGGAAATCAGAAAGTTACACATCACACTCAGGGCAAAGGTCCCAGTTTTAGGAAGGCGAAGTTCAGAAGCTAAAGAAGAGAATAATCAATCTCCACTCCTCACTTTTTCTCTCAAGACTAGGTCCCCCTTGTGTTTCTTTCCCTTTTTCTCATCAGAGCACTCTTCAGGTCGTTCCTCTACTTATTCCATTGAGAATCCTTTTTTCCCTCATTTTTTCATTCATATCTTTCTAAGTCAGACTCACAAGTAAATATCATAATTTACACAAATGTGTGTGTGTGTGCACAGAGGTGGGGCAGCAAGAGGGGTCAGAGGGGTTAGTCAGGGACTTCTGCCCTTGCTTCTAAAAATTTTCCTTTGCAGCCAGGAGACTCTGTGATAACCATGTCCCTCATACATAATTAAACAAATGTGCTAATGACATTTTTAAGTAACAGCAATTGACATATTTCTCACTTTGGAATCTGACAGACAAGTCTGGACTTCGTTAACCTTTTACAGTTTAATAATGGGTTTGTGATTTAGGAGAGATGATAAAAAGGCAAGAATCTCCTTCTTTCCACATAAATTCTGCATGCCAAAATAAGTTGCATAATATATCTGGATAGACAGCTTTGTGTGGCCATGTGCAGGTAAAGAGAAATTCTCATTAAGCTTCATTTAAGTGACTGAGAAAAAGCAGGTTAGGTCATTTATAACAGAGTACCAAAATATTTCTGTACGGTGACCTTTGAAGAACAGGAAATATGAAGACTAAAAGTTTTGAGAAAAAAATGGAATCCCTTTGTAAATTAATACCACAAAACATGGTATTTACCTGAAACAAAAAAATCAGTTTGATCAAAACAGATTCCTTCTATAAAAGCAATCTCCAAATATATTATTTACGTAAGACTTGATGACTTGCTCTCTGGGGGAAGATGTGGCAAGGCACAGAGCATTTCCTGGTGCAGGCCGGCGCTGATTGCCCACTGGCATCACAGAATACGCCACTCAAGAGCTGAGCTCTGCAGGCTCTGTGCACCTTGGGATTTACTCTCAGCCTTAAGCAGCAAGCAGTGCTGTCAAGCACCACAGTGTTTGCTGGTTCACCAAAGAAGGTTGACAGGTCCTACAACCTTCTGTCACTTCCGAATGCATAAAAAACTGCAATCACCTTTTGCCTTTGTTTTTGTGCACAGTTGTCTCTGACTCGGTTGCTTCCTAGGCTCAGATAAATGAGAGAGTCGCCTTCAGGATTCAGAGGAATGTGTATCTCCTGTTCATGGCTTATTGACCATGTAACACACATGTACTGAGCTGCTTTCTTGCTAGAGGAGAATCCTGATATTTAAAAAATTCCGTTTTCGCACCCAAGCATTGTATAGAGCTCAAACATCTCATAAAAATGTCCAATTCAAAGAAAATCTGAAAAATTCCCAGTTTGCACACAGGTCTTCTGTAAAAACAAGTAAGTACCCGTGTCTTTCATCTGTGAACATTGATGCTATCTATAATCATCTATAAAGCAACATGCACGAGTAGGTTGGGAACATGCAAACCCAACAGTGGGTTTGATTCTACTAATCCTTTCCTTAATATACGCCATTTGTTTAGATTGTCATAGCTCTGAACTGTCCATTAAAAAAAGGGAAACGTAATGAAACATAGTATTTCTCTATTGCTTTCTTGTAATTTCTTTAGGTTTTGGGCAGTTTTTACAATTGCCTTAGTTACTTTGTTGATCTTATTTAAGTTATTGAATTCTTCAGGCTGTGAAACTTAGTACCTTCATTTTTAATATATATTTAAAAAGAAAAAAAAAAAAGACTAACCAGAGCCCTTTCTCTAGTTTCCTGCAACTCCAAGTCAAGCCTTGTGAATTAAACAAGAAAGTTCTATGCAGCCCATTCCTTCTTGTAAGGTATTTATTATATCCGTTCCAGCCAAACACAAACCAATTAAAAACCAGCAATGAAAGAATTCTACCTGCAGCTTCCATTTGTGTAATATTAATGCTTTTCCTTCTCCTTCCATGAACTATTAAAACAGGTATGAAGCAGATGCTGTAATACAATCAAATCAGGGCTGTGCAACCAGAACTCATGAGGAAAAAAAAAACCACGGAAAAAGGGGTTTCTTTAAGTAAACCCACAGTATTTGTTAAGGTTTTTATTGTCAAAGGGAGGTGCTTTCAATGGCAGTGTGACAGTAGGCTTACTGCTTTGAAATTCCCTGACTAAACTAGTAACAGGATCAGCTCTGTGCAAAGGGAAGGTCTGTACAAGTTGGATTGCAGTGCTTTTTGCACTGCAGTAATATTTCTCATTTCCTTCTTAATTCATCAGTCTTGTGCTGGGTAAATCTGGTGCCCTTGTCTGAAATCCAGTACACTGTAATTTATATAAGCTGCCTAACTATACAGCTGCTCATAGTACAGTAAGTGCCTATTTTGCTGTGTAATTCTTTCCTTCTCACCTGATTCACTTCACACATACCATTCATTACAGGATAATAAACATGTTTTGATGTATTTGGCAGTTTCAGCTGAACTCTTTACTGCCCTGAAGAGATGTCCATCTGAGGCAAAGGTTTACTACCCAGCACTTGGAGGGTTTATATAAAATTTATATAAAATTTAGAAAGGATCCTCAGGGACATACCCCATCCCCAGATCAGCTACTGGTAGTGCCTCAGATGTGTCTCCTACCAGAGATTCTAGTCTGGTTTTTTGGTAGTGAAATGTAAAGTCCTAATTCTTAGATACTTTCTGACCATGTCTAAATTATTTCTACTATCAGGTAAGTCACTTTTTATAATGACAAATCCAAAGTGCCTTTTATCTGGAGCAGGTTGCACATTAAAAAATCTTATTTCTCTATCCTATTAGCAAGTTGTTGATGGACGGTTGCAGTCTCCAGTGTACCTACAGCTACAGCTTCTGATAACAAGTATCCTCATACTTCTCTCTGTCCATGACTTCTTCAGCTCCTCTCTTCATAGTTATTGATTACTATCAAAAGGCTCCCTTCTTCTTAGCTTTGAGCTGTCACGGCTGTAGCTTTCCCTGCTTCACTACAGTAACTGTTTAACCTAAACCTACTTATGACACTCCTGTTTAGCTTCTGTTCCATTCAGACAGTTCTTTAATTTTCTTACCATTTTTTATCAATTATTTCTTACATACAGATATAGGTGAAGAGAGGGCATAGGGGCTCACAAGAAAAAGTGTCCAGAAAGAACTTGAGGGAGGTAGAAGTAGGAAAGGGGGGAAATCGTGCAGCCTCTGTAGGCATCAGCACTGAAAATTGTCTTTCCACTTTTATTTAGAAATAAATTCATGATTTATTAATCCCTGCGGCAGATGTCTATTTTATCCCCATAATCTTCCAGCAGGACAACTAATGTTGAATGCACAAGTGAAACATCTCTTCCATCCCATTAGATCGCTATCAGTCTTAGAATTATGCTATTAAACCGTAAGAAATTATAGACAAAAATCTGGGACCTGTAGAGACTTGTTTAGGGATCTTATACTGACTGCACTTCAAGAACCTAGCACTGGAAGCATTAATTCATCCCTAAAGGTTGATATGTTTCTTTTCTGAATATGTGATTTGCAGCCTGACTATCAAGGAGTTGCTGTATGTTATGCTGCAACTAGAAATTTATGCTGCATCCTATAAAGAAGACAAATGCTTAATGTGCATGGCAAGCTGGGCATGAAGAGGGAAAAAAACCTACATATGTTCGGAATGCAAGGGGAAACAGAAATTTCAAGTCTTAGTTTATAGAAAATGTGCTGCTTCTTCCAGAACTGTGTTCTTGAACAGACCATCCATTTTCAGGATGTGAATCTTTAAAAGACGGGGAAGGCAGCCCAACACCTTCACAGCTGTACTTACTTCGTCTGGAGTATTTCATGCAATTCTAGCTCCTTTCTATTGATATAAAATACTGAAAGTATACTATTTTCCATAAATGTCAGCCAACTGAAATTTATTTTATCAGTTGAACTTCCCACAAATTACTTTAAATGCTGGAATGGCTGTGAAAGTGGTCTATTAGTGACCTTCATACAGCACAAACCTATTCATCAACTTGTTCATGAATCTGATATGTTTTACTATTTTCAAAGCCAATATATTTGATATGTGAGGCAGTCAGCTAGGCAGCTGTCTGCATTTCTCTGGCTGTTTTCTTGGGAATGAACTTAGAACATACTCCATTGGTTTTAAATCTAAGGATCTTCAATGCAGTGCATGCTTAGTCACTTCTATCACTGGAAAATTCAAACAACTCTCACATTTAGAGCATCACAATGATATAAAATATGCCACTGGGTGAAAGTTTTCATAGTCTTCTCTGTCATCCTCGTCACTACTTTTTTTCTACCTTTTCTTCTTCCATACAGCACTTTTTAATTTCTTTCACAAAGTCTGAAGAGAAGTCTCAGGAAAAAAAATGCAGAAAAATTATTCTAAGAGCTAAAGCAGCCTTGCTAGTGCATTTATACCGAAATGGGACCAAACCAAAACCTGTGGCCTATAATTCCTCTTCTGAAATTCCAGACACGTTCTTTTCACCACTTTCCCTCATCTACAGTCATTTTATCCTGTGCAAAATGGAGAAGAAACACTATCACCTGGTTTTGATTGCATGTAATGTTCTTTACATTCATTCTGTCCTTGCATATCAGTTTGCAAAAGTTAATTTCTTTATCTCATATTTGTAACTTTTTTTCCCCCAGATGACAACCTGATCATAGCAAAACTTGTGCTTGCTGCTTTCAGATTAAACAGCTGGGATATGTTATACCTGACATTGTTTGTGATGGCTACGCACAAAAGCTGGACAGCACTGAGGAAGGGGTTGCACTGGTGGGAGTCCAGTCTAAGCTTTCTACAATGTCATGTTGTGTATCAATGAGATCGGTGCATAGGATGGTTATGGCATGAAGAAAGCTTTTCTTTGGCTGTTACAGTTGGTTCTCCCATCTTCAGGAAGGTATAAGAGTAACATCAGAGTTCAGAGAAAATTAGAAAGAATAGTCACAGGTACAGTACATTTTACGTATGAGGAGGAACTAAATAAACTAAACCTCTTCAATCTGGAGAAGACAAATATAAGAAAGGTCTGTAAAATGTCAGGGAAGAGAAGAGGACTCCATTGTTGGCTGTCTGCTCCAGCACAAGAGAAAGTGGACCTCAAGTGGTGCTAGAAGAAGGCTGGTCCCTAATGGACAGAGAGACTATCCTTCATACAAGGGAATGTAGATAAACTGTGGATCTCCTTCTTTCTGGAAACCAAAAGTGTTTAAAGTTTATGCAGGTCTATAGCCAACTTCTTGGTGGAGGATTCCACTGAGGGGTCTGAATATGCAAGCCCCACATCTTCCTAACAGAAGTCTAAAGACTTCTGAGAGCTGGAGTCCATGATAGCAGTGGGAGAAACAAACACTGTCCTGTTTTCTCCAGGCACCCACTTTAATCCAGGGATTTAGTCCAAAGGGCTGCTGGACTTCATGACCTAGAAAAATATTTAGTATGTTGGGTGTTTTTTTCCCTTGCTAATTCCCTTATGGTGGGCTATACCTAGAACAAGCTTATAGGTGTTCATACTTTATAAATCTCAGGTAAAAAAAAAAAAAAAAAAGGGAGAAGGTGCAAATGTTTGTTTCCACATCTAGCAGCATTTTCCTTTTTTTCAGTCCTGCTAAGGCAATGTCCAGTCCCCATCTGGACTCACATCTGAGTCCTACACATTAAATCTCTTTGATGTTATTAGGGCAAGTCCTGCATTCAGGTGCTTTTAATTGTCTTTGTGCCTTTGCTAAAAAGAAAGAGGGCAAGACGTAACCTGAATAGATCTGTCCTGTTGCATCACACAAAAAAAAAAGATACTAGCCACACACACACCTATAGCATTTGAAAATAACAGCCTGAGTTGTGGATGTTTTACCTTTTTGCCTTTTACTGATGTCTGCCCTTTTCAGGAGGGAAAACCAGACAACTGCAAGACACTGTGTTCTTGCAAATAAAAAGCTGCTTCGAAAATTTTCCCTGCTCTACCTGCAGTATGGAAATGGTTTAAAACAGAATATTAATTGTAGCAATAATAGAAAAATCATTAGTGCATACATTTATGAATGTACTAATTATATTCTCAGCTTAGAAAATCTGTACTGTATACACTATCTTTTTTTTCTAAGAAAAGAATATTCTGATATTTTCTAGCTAGGTTTTGGAAGGTTGCTATAAAGGTTTTATGGCAGCCACATAGGAAGCTTCTGAAGGCTTTTATATTTCTATATCTTTAAGTGTTTTCCTGGGCTTTTGAATTGTTGCCTGGATAACAACATAGATGGTGGAGCATGTTTTAAGGATCCAAAGGGTGTTAACAATGTCACACCTTAAAAATATGCATTGTTGCAGCTACAGCCTTTTTTTTGAATAGTATAATTGGTATTTCCCTTCTTTGGAATTTTTTCTTTGCACAGCACACTAAAAGCGAAGAATGTCAAGCAAGTGTGTTTTATTAGTATCCCTATTCATTTTGTACCATACAGCAGAGTTTATCTTGGCGCATCCTTGTTAAAAATGATAGGTAATGTCATTAACACTCTGATTCTACACAAACAAGCTATTCTATAGATCAGCCCATAGAAATAAAATGCTGTAGTAATTGATCTAGTTGAATGGACCAGTACAAACTAATTTCCTTTGAATGTTTTACAATTTAGTTCAGACCTTGTAACTGGTCATAATGTCACTTCATCATGGAGACAACTGCCAATGAGGGCATCATATTATGGTGTTTCTGTTTAAAAAAAAAGCTGAATCCTAGTGGATTTTGCCCTTTAGGCTGCTTCCTTTCTTTCTCCCCCTTTTGCTTTCAGCCAAGTGCCTGGAATCACTGTAAATCAGATTACAAAAAGCCTTCTGAGAACAGTAAAGCTGTTTTAAAGTTGAAATGCATTGAAGCAAGAACAAGCAAAATTGTTATGATTTCTGGTATGGTCAGGAAAATCTCTGCTAATGTCTACTGTAATGAAAAGAAATGCTGTTATCTGGAATACCTTTTCAAAATTCAGTTCTGTATAAAAAGTAAATATTATTATATTTAAGGATAAATTCATCCTTAAGCTAAGACACTAAACTAAGTGGAATTATAATAGGAATAAATATGATCCATTAGGTCAAATTCTGTTCTGGTTTACACCAAAGGAAATTTGAAGGATCCCAGTGAATACAAAAAAAAATAATAATTTATTAGACGTGTAAAAGAAAGGCAGAGTGAGCCTCTCTAGCAGATATAGGATTTTTAATTACACTTTTTATGACATGACAACATTACCACAACAAATTACCATGACAACAAAATGTTCAAGCCTCAATAAAAAATTAGAAAATCTGAAATATTTAGCAGAACCACACTTCCCAAACATAGAGAAGGGTTTTCGGTTTAGCAAGGTGGAATTCCTGTTGGGAAGATCTTTGAAAACTCAGAAAAACAGACTTGAATCAATAGAAGAAGGAAAAAATCATAAGAAAACATCACAAGAAAACATTTTGTTTCAGAGATGATATTTTGATCATCATTTATTAGCTTGTTGGTTTCATTTTCACTCAGTATTTCAGTGAAAAGCAGGGGTCATCTATTCAAATAGCTTTGTATCAGCTGGTAGGGTTTTGATACCAAACAAATAGACTGTGGATATGGTCGTGACACCTACAGATTTTTAAGTATCAAAAAGTAAAATTTGATAAAGCTTCCTACTTTTCCTGCTGTTTTTATCCCCAGGAAGGTTATCATGTCAGTTACACAGATGAGATGCACAATATGCAGTGCATTGCTCTCTTCACACTAGCAATTACGGGAATATAAAGCAAGGGAAAATACAGTAAGTAAGGGAAAATATAGCAATTAAGGAAAGTTGTATCTTAGAGGTTATTGACTATGCTGCTCACTGTTGCAGACCAAAGTTCTCTCCTACACCCCTGCTTTCACTCCACAATTAACAAAACCTCAAGAAGATCCTTATAAGTCAAGGACAGCAGCCCCTCCTCCTGGGACTGCCAGGTGTCTTTGCCGCAACCAGTTGTTCTGTCCTTGAAGCTCCTCCTCCTTGTGCTCCATCAGATCTAATGTCTCTTGTCTCCTGTCCCAGCACGTCATCCCAGGCTCTGTTATCTGCTTTTGTTTTTTATTTCTTCCTGGCCTTATCCAGAAATTTAAAATCAGCTGCAGCCTCTGCGACAGCATCTCAGAAGAGAATCTTTTGTCTTGTTTTGTTTGGGTTTTTTTACATTTAGTTTTTAAGAGTATTATCTCTTCAAATAGTTCTGTCAATCCATCTGGAATGAAAAATTAAGCTGTAACCTAAAATCCCTGAAAATAGATGCCCAGTGATAGTTCACTGTTTTCTCTAACATGCCCAGAATACAGGACAGTGTCTTTGGGACTTAAAAATATAGAACATCCTGTGCTTTAGCTTGATATTTTCTGCAGCCTGTTTCTTCCCCTCCCATTTGTCTAGAATGATGAGTAGTCTTCAGTGGGGACCACAAAAAAATCAGTAAAATATGCATCTTTTCTTATAGTGTTTCGTAATAACATCCCTTTGTTAGAGAACTATTCAAAAGCTATAACAAATTACAAAGAACATTGGCATGTTAAGGCACAATAACCTTTTAATAAAAGTATATTTTTCTAACATTCAGTTAAAATGTCATGAACTTTTTTGCATTTCCTCTTCCATTGCTGGTGATGTTCACCACAGAACTATATTAAGCTTCCCTTTGTTTAATCAGCTCATTCATCTTCATCAACTATTTTAGGTATTCAAGAACCTGAAAATGTTCAAGATATCATTAAAATAATATAATACATTACAGTTCTATAACATTTTCTTGCCAAAATCTGAAAGGTACTTTGTAGACAGTAATGAGTTTCTGAACCTACCAAAATCCCAATGGTCTGGGTGAGTTTACTCCTATTTAATACTCGGATTTAAAAGGCTAAAGTCTTGTCCCAAAGTCAAATATTCACTTTCAGTGCCAGCAGTCAACACCAGCCTTTCTGATTTATAGCCATCTGGTGTGTTTTAAGGATTTTCCAAAGTAACATTACAATTTATTATTGTGCATGCAGTTGAGGTCAATTATGGGAGAATATCTGCATGTTCAGAAACTTGAGTTTCCATTAAAAAGATCTATGAGGAGTCTTTTTAGATCTATAAAACAATCTATACCAGGTCAGGTCCTGATTCAGTTCCATATGCAAACTGATGTGAACTTTTCCAATTCCAGACTGAATTGGTCGCAGTTATGCAGCCCTCTAGGACTAAAGTTGGCAGAAATATCAATAAAATAATAAGAAATATTGTTTTTGCAGAGCAGTAGGATCTTTGGGCCTCTGACAACTGAACTGTACACAGAACTTATGTTAGGACAGCAATGAACAGGAGATTGTACCTATCATGGCATAACTGGGGAGACAACAGGCAAAAGAAAAAGAGACTACAATATTTGTAAATTGTCCATGAGGTAACCCTAGTTTGAAGGGTAGCCTGTGGACATCCTTGAACATGTGGAAGAATATTTTCATTAAGAAATTAAACATGAGTTTTTAGCTAATATTGAGACATCAGTTTGTTTAAGAATGTGATTGAGGCCATGTTAAAGCCAGAGAAAGCCATAACTTCTCCTGAAGGCATAACTTCCCCTGAAGGCATAACTTCCAAATGCAGCTCAGTTATATTTTCATGCTGGTGCAGACTTATTGCCATCATACAGTCCAAAAATGGTAGCTCTCACATATCGTTTGTCTGAGCAGAAAGCCCATACAACTGGAGAATATATGTATGAGAAGTTTCCCTGTGTGGGCACCTCAGAGCTGCTCAGTGTGGCCACTGCAGCCCCTGGTTGGGAATTCCAGACACCAAATAGGGCACTGCCCACTGTGGTATATGGTGCACTTGCCACTAGTAGCCATGGCTTAGTTTGGTAAGGTGAGTGAACTCCTGTGTAGATAAAACATAGTGTTTTACGTCCCCGAAGTCATGCAGTAAGAATCAGTTTTCCTTTGCAGAAGGGAACACAACCAGCAATTTCTTGGTAAGGTCCTTTAACCCAAACATGAGAGCAAAATGGAAACAGAGAGTAAAGCTGTGAATAAATAATCTTTATAAAGATGTAACACAGTGTGTCAAAGAATGTTTTCATTTTAGTGGTATTCTGTAACTGGAGATACGCCAATTAGCCTGAATTCTAGATGATTTTCACACCTTCCAAAAAACTGCTGAAATGTTATTTCCTGACCAACTTTTCCACTCTGTTGTGGCTTAACCCCAGCCTCTACCCCAGCTGAAACAAGCACTCACTCCATCCTTCAACTTAGACCAATAAAACAACTATGTGACCATTTAGAAATGTTATTGTTATAATATTAAGTTACAAGCACTTGCACACATGGACATAGATTTATTCAGAAAGACTTGACAGTATGCCATGTGCTGAATCACAGAAATATCCTCATCTCTGCCTTATGTGTTAAACATACAGCAGACAAATTTCAGTTTCAGTACTTTATAAGGGTGGTCTTAATTGTGCATATAAAGTTATTTTTCTTACTGAAAAAGCAGTAAGAAAAATCAAACAGCAAAATAATGCAGTCAGGGACTGGGGAGCACCAAAAACATGTTGAAAATTCCAGAACTGAAGCCTCTGAAGTCTCATCTGGAAAATTGTATGGAATTTAACTGATTTAACCTGGAAAGATAAAAGGTGTGTGTTTACTTTGTTAGTGCTTGAGTCTACAGTCTTAGAGAGTTCAAACCCGTGTAACACTCTAGCTTGAATTCCAGCACTATACTTTCACATAAAGTTATCATTTAGGTAGCTATAAATATGGTTTTTTTCCAATATAGCCTGAAAATATATTTTCTCCTTTCCAAATTATCCCATAGAGCTGTTCTGAACTATTAAAATGACCTTTTTAAATGGATTAGTTATTCATCAAGTTACTTGCCTTATTTGTTCACATTTAATTTCAGTGTTAATAATGCAGTCCACTGCACAATTTCATTTTACTGGAGATTTTTTTCATATGTCACATTTAATACTTTGTTGAAGCCTTAGGAGACAGTTCCCATTTTCCTTTATGGCATGTGTAAAGGTCTGGTTTTGTTTAATGTTCTCTACACTTGCCTTCCTAATATCATGCTTAAAATAGATATTCATGTAAAATAGGCAGTTTCTGGATGTTAAAAGAGGCTGGTTTATTTTCTACAAGTTGAAAGGTAATCCAAAACGGCAGCTGTATGGATCACAGCCTGGTTTAAATCCCGTTCTCATGAATTTCAGTGAAGCTGGATCCGACCCTAGAGAACTAGAATCTGAGTATCTGACACTGCTGCTGTGTTTCTAAATATTAATTTTTCTGTAGTTTGTTTGGAGTCTGATCCGGTGGAATCAAGTGGAATCTGCTCAAGCAGGCTAAAACTACAAGGTGGTTATGGAATACCCATCAAAACCAAATCCCAAAACTCCGTGAACTGGCTAGTTTGGATCCTTACCCATGTCTTTCAAATCTTCACCATGTCTCTCTTACCCATTAAACTAATTGTAATGAAATGTATCCTGAATATCAGCATTCCCTAAAGTGAATAGAATGGAATGGAGTAGACTATTTCTGTTGGAAGGGACTTACAATGATCATCTGGTCCAACAGCCTGATGAATTCAGGGCTGACCTGTTATCAAGGGCATTGTCCAAATGCCTCTTGAACACTGACAGGCCTGAGGCATGAACCACCTCACTAGAAAGGCCTGTTCCAGTGTTTGACCGTCATGTCGGTAGAGAAATACTTCCTAATGTCCAGTCTGAAGCTCCCTTGGTGCAGCTTTGAGCCATTAAACCATCCAGTGGCACAAGACCTCCTTCCCACTGCCTGGAGATCCCACCTGCCTCCTGGCTGCACCAAGGATCATGGACATGTGCAGGAGCTCTGGAACCCCACTCACTATCCTAAGCACTGAACCGGTGCTGCTCACCAGTTGTGTCCTATTTGCAGGCTTTGGTTTTTGAATAGTGAAAAACAAATGGTTCAAAACAATGTTTTGATTCTACTGTAGGGGAAATTCTGGTCTAATTTCACAGCACATAATGAATACTAACCCAGCCCAAAAAGCAGCTTTGAAGCAAAACCAGAATAGGCTTAGGTTTAAGTGTCTAGTTCTAAATTTTCAGGGCTGCTGAAGCAAAATGATTCCTCAGTAAGCAGCTGTGAAATTGCTCCTATAATTTTATATCACTAAATTTATAATATTTATCATATCTGAATTTTATCATATAGCATTGAAGTTTATAGTATTGAATTTGACCATAAGGCAACTGCTCTTGTAGGATTTATTGAGGGTTCTGATGATATGTAACTTCCAATTTATATTTTTCCAGACTGTTTATCCTAGGACAATAGTCTTTGAATTGCTTTGCAAAATACAAAAGCAACACTAACAATAACAAGACTGTTGCCAGAACTGGTGAGTAAACTCTGTGGCTTTTGAGCTTAACCTGGTTTCAACAGTTCTGCATAATTCATGTGTTTATACATACATGCTCAAGTTGTATTCAAAGTGAAAAGAAAATCTATTCTTCTTTATGTTTGCAGAGACTTAATTGAACTCAAACACATAACATTTTCATAAAAATAAAATAATTATCAGAAATGAAACTTCTGGTAGAATTGCAGCTATGGGACATTTTGTAATATTTCTAAAATTTCCAGTATTATTTATCTAAGAATGAAAGAAAAATAAGGAATGATTATTTTAGGAACAGTATTTGCTGAAAATTATTTCTGTCACATCACATGGCAATAAACTGACACGTTCATTATGAAATCAGATATCCATACTGAAATAACATTGAATATATGACATTGCTGCTTAATAAATGCTAGAGATAAAGATTCATTAAATTTGAGGGACACTATTAGCATTGATCTATCTTAGGAAAAAAGAAACATGGAATTGTTTAAAAATAAATAATTTTAAAAGCTCCTTAACATCAAATTAGTAAGATGCATGTGTTACTTTAAACCTTCACCTTAATTCAGCTAACTAATGATGCTGTTTGATAATGTAAAGTTTAATTTCTCCCATTCCAGCAGTAAAAATTAATAGTAATTGCCACAGTAGGTGATGTTGGATCTAATCTGAAAATCATAGTGTCGAGTGGAAGGATTTAATGTCATGAATGACAGACAGGACATAATTAACTCTCTCACAGTTTCCTCTGATCATTGTTTCAAAATGTGAGAGTCTGGAGATACAAATACATTTGAGTCAGAAAGATGATTAACCCACACTCAGGAACAACTCTCAAACAATATATGTTGAAGTCCTTTACAAAGACTTTAGAAGAGTCCTTTTGTCCTTAAAAAGAAAAATCACATTGCTACACTGTTCTTTTCGTAATTAGATGCTAATCAGTCACGACCCTTACATAAGAACATACACCAGTGCAGACAACCATGCAAATAGAAAGTAAATGGATTTTAAGAAGATAAGAATATGGCATGGTTTATCAATATGTAAAGCTGTGCTCCCCTGTCCCAGCCCATGAAGTTCTAAGTTTCTGTAACAGATCAGGTTAACCTAAAGACTCATGCTTGGACTGCCAAGGGACACATTGTCACCAACTGAAAATGAGTCAGAAACAGCAGAATTAGATATGTGGATGGATAAAAATGGACATAATTGCTTTAGGTGGTATCAGGTGAAGGATCAAAACTCCACATTGCTAACAACAGACCAGAAAAATGCTCATACTATCAGTATGCTATTTCACAGTCATTTAGAGCGGGTTATCCTGGTCAGTGTCAGAAGGAGAGTAACAAAGTCCTGGTACCATTGATCTGTTCTAAATTACAAATCTCATGTCCTACCATATTACCAAAGCATTTCTGGCTAAGTTACCAAAGTAAATGAAAAGAATTTAGATTTATTTTGGAAAAATACATGTAGTGATTTGTGTCTTTGCTTGTCACTACCAATTTTGTGTGTTTATATCTCAGTTGTTTTGATATTATGTGTTACTCTTTTCTTGCACAGAAATCTACACTTGAAATCATTTCCATAGCCAAGCCATTAAGAGAAGTAACTATATCATTAGGAGCTAGGGATATGCAGTGGAGTATGCTGTAATTTGCTCATGGGCATGCCACAGTCAGAATTTATTCTTAAGACAATCTATCGGATCAGTTAATAAATACTGTTACAACTGAGTTATACAACCTGAGGGGTTTATGCATCTAAACCCCTTTATTTTTCTTAGTGTTTGCTTTTATAACTGGCCATTCTTGCTGCCTGTGTAACTATCTACTACACTTTTTAAGCTTGCCAAGTCTTTGCCTTCAGTCCTGCTTCAGTTGTTATTTAGGAGTGTGGGCTGTAGAAACGATAAAAAAAACTGACGTATGTGCCCAAGTCTCCCATGCCAGAGGACATGAAAGGAAATACTCTACTAACAAATTTCCATAAATGATTGTGTGTGTTCACATGCTCGTCTTGCATCTAAGACGTCAAGCCTTTAAAATTGCTTTGCCTGAGAAGTTACAATTACAGAAATAACCCAAAGAAAACCTTACATTTAGTTTTCAATGCTTTTAATGGCTTTCTAGAAACTACGATTAGTGAGGGACAGAAAAACTGACCCGGGGTAATGATTTCTTCTGTGTGTCTCATTTGTCCACAAGGCAACAGAAAGGCACATGAGAGGGGTTTTATGGGCAGTCAGATGTTCATGACTTTTTTCTATTGCACACTGAGATCACAAATGAAATGAAAAGAATCAAGGGGCTGTTAAGAAGTGAACCACAACAGAAACTGCCTGAGAAGCTGGTAAATAATTCTTGTGCTAACACGTTCTGCCTTCTCAACTGCTGTGAGGTTGATGCCATAAACATCCAGCAAGGCTCTCATCAATGCTCACTACTGGCTAGGGTTTCTCATGACCTCAACCAAAATTCAGCTCACAGAGAGAGTGGCCAGCCTTCAGCTCTCGCTACAGTTTATAATGAACCAACTCCTTTAGTTTCTGCCTTCAAAAACTACCAGTAAATTTTGATAATAGTGACCTGCCATTAAGCAAAAATTAGACAAGTAGCTCTTTCTTTTGTCCAGATAATTCAGATTCTTTGACTCCTACGTTTCATCGTCACGTGTAAGCATATGCACAGAAACACATACACGTGCATGTAGCATGTACCCAACTCCTCTAATGCTTGAAATTTGTTAGATTCTTTTCCCTTTATAGTTAGACATTAAAAATTGTATCTGATGAACTTCTCATAGAAGATACTCAGCCTTCCAGAAGGCAGGACTATACATATATTAAATAATGGCAAGCCCAGCTTTACTTAACTGGTAGTTGTTCAAAAATATATATGTTGATTTCTGCTGCTTTTTTTTACTCCTTTACTTTCATTCACTTTAAATTGTTAAAATTAAGTAATTATCTTAATTCTGTACAGTCATTTTAACTGTCCTACTCGCAGCTCCATAATTCTTGGTTGGAAGTATTGCAGAAAAGTGATTTTTCTTCATAGCCACATTATTTTGTAGGAATACCTTTTTGTTTCTGAATCTACGTATACGTATACACATACGATACACATTCATCATATATGTATATGTTTATGTATATATAAACATTAAACATTTAAACTGACACATATAGGGATATGTATATTTCTGTATATGTATCTACGTTTTCATTTATAAAATTTCAGTGTTGATACTGTTTTCAATTGATAGTGTCCACTGGTCAAAGAAATGAGTTACTTTTCCAATGGATTAGCAAGCTTAAAAGAGTCCTCTGGCTGTAAGTGGCAGATCCATTTCAAGCTTTAGAGTATTCTCAGTGTCCATAACATGAGTTGTAGTGAGAGACATACTGAGATGAGAAAGTGAGGTAATTCACGTGCCATTTTGCAACATCATATGGCATTTTCCTTTTTTGGCTTGTTTGTAAGGACAGGCAGGCATTCCCTGTCAATCTCATGCAAATAACTCCAATGCATACATACATGAGCAATAATCTTGCTATTTTTGTCGCTTGAGTAATGCCATCGATGTAACTGAGAACTGAAGTGGGGGTGACACATTGCTAGAAACAAATCCCTATCGCCAAAGGCTCCAGGGGAAGTTCCGTGTCTGGTATCCTGATTAGCAAAAATATTAAGCAACACCACTCATTTAATGTGCAATGACAAAAACACCCCCCTGTGCTAAAATCAGAGTCAATCTATAGCGGGAATTAATAAATGATGGTGGAGCTGTAACAGTTTCCTGAAATAACATTGGGAACATGTTTAGAAACTGCCGCGCTGCACGCACATAAATCTTCCCTATACAGTTACCAGGTTGAGATCTCTGCCTACAGATTCCAGACAAAAAGGGTTTTGCAAACATTCTTCACTTATTGCAAGCATTTGTGGGACTGCCATCACAGTATTAGTCAAACACATCTAGCACAAAAACCTGGTGCTGATCTTCCAAATGTTTGTTGAAAAGTAACACCTATTTTTTTGTTCTGTTTGTTTCTATATGTTTTCCAATAGCAGACTCCATCTTTTCACAGGTCAGTGATTTGGACCTCCCTCCTGAATCCAAAGAACAGAGAGTATTTCACACAGTACAGGGCTTGACACAGACACAGACTTGATTTCAAGTCCTTAGGAATTATCAAACCAGTACCTAGAAAGGTATTTAGTTGATTACTTAGGTGCCTGAGGTGCTACCAGGCCTAAATACAAGAAAATCTGGTGACAGGACCAGTGATGCACGTGTTCAAGAGAGGACCCTCAAACACCAGCGGCAGGGCAGCCTGGACAGAAGTGCTCCTCGAGTGTGGGAAGGCTGGAAGGGAGGCATGGAGGGACAGCAGCATCCCAGAAGTGGTTGGGGGAATTTTTTTCTTGCAAATTGCAGCCTTGCAGCCTCTCTACACAGCCTGTCTGGAAATTCAGTTTAACAGTATGAAACCCATTCCGAGGTTGAGGCTGTAGTTCCATTAGTACAGCAGGGCCAGATGGCATGAGCCCTGTGCCTCTTTGGTGAATGCCTACTGCGTTCTTGAGGAAGGATGTGAGAACATAGCTAAGTACTTTCCAGAAATTTGTGTATGATTAGATTTCAGATACTGAATAATTTATTCCTCATCTTTGCATGTAAACATTCTTAAAAGCTTTTTGATTAGTTATTTGGGATATATTTAATAAATGGGACAGACTGAAAAATCTGGAAAGTAGCTGAGGAACAGATAGATATGCATCTTAACGAAGTAAACTGCTCCAAATGTGGTTCGAACAAGCACAAACTGTGTTCCCATGGTCTTATGAGAGAAGCAGAAAGCATCCATTGTGAAGATACATTTCCCTGGGGAATGGGCACTGGTTTTTATTCCAGGCTTTGGCCTTTTTCTAATTACCACTAATTGTGCTAGCGATCTGGCTTTGTGCCTTCTCTGCTAACAGCTGGATTTCATTCCTTTTTCTGAATTCTGAAGTTTCATAGATGAAATCAGAACATTGCTAAGCTGGCTATTTGCAGCACATTCCCCAGTAACAAAGATAATTTGAAATCTAACAGAGAACCTGGGATGGACTGGATTCTGCAGCTCCTATGAAAGTGCAGAGTATGTCATTCAGTATAGGCTTAAAAAACGAACTATATGAGCCCAGAACTGCGTGACACTTCTATAAAGGTATGGCAGACTGTCTGGCACTTGTTGTTTTTTCCTTCACCTAGGCCTTTGACATTTCTACTCCCAGCATTAGTCTAAAGTGATGCAACATAAGGCATCAGCCAAGAATAGCTTCAGAAAAACAGCCATTTTTGGAAGCTATTTTAAAGTTGCTTTGCAAACCCAAACACTTCAAAGGCAGCATAAACTGTGGTTATCCTGTATATCACTAGGAAATAAAAAACATACACCGATGCCTCCTTAAATAGAAATAATTTTATGATGCTCCAATATTTTAGTTGTTATCTGCATCATTTTGTTTTCTGCTTAATTTCTAGGCTATTTTGATAATCCTTTCAAAAAAATATTAAAGAAAAAGTTTTCTTTAGAAAAATTGTTTGGTTTTCCTGTTTTCACAGAAAACAATCTATTTGGATACTACAATCATACCTCAAGCTTTTACTGAAGCTTTAGAATGTGACTTCTGGTGAATCCCTCTGTGGCAGAGCTCTTAGATTGCCTCTCACAACCAAAAGAAGTGCCTTGTGTTTTTAAGATGATGAATTTCCAGCATAATGAATTTTTGAGGAAAGGCCAAAGCAAAGAAACAGATCTTTGAACTCACTGAAAGAAAATGAATTTGGATCTCCCCAAGAAATAGTCCTCTGTTTTGGCCAACGAAGCAGGAGTATTGCCAGTCATTCAGTAAACTTAGATTGTGACCAGATTCTCCTGTGATGCTGCAGTTCACTTTTCGAAGTTTGTTTCTTTGGACAAATGTGGTACATTTTCTTCCCTGTTTTGGGGAATTTTTTTCCCTCAAAGGCAAAAGTGACACTTCCAGCAGTATCTGATACCACAGACCATGAAAGTCCTCTACCTTCGTAGCAGTGTGTAAAAGGAAAATCCTGTTTTCTTCTTCCATGAATTTATACTAGGCCATGACGATTTTTTTCTTTTGATGTGGTAAAATCCATGGTGACCATCTCTATATCTGCAAGGAGCTGATCTGGCATATGTTCACTTGCTGTTGCCACTTCCCTCTCCAGCATACCATCCATTTGGTTACCAGGTAACACACATTGCGAGGCATTTGCATTAAGCATCGATGCTTGTCGTGTTTTTTAAACTGAGTTTTTAAAAATAACCAAGATTAAAATAGGACTGTGTTATGGCTGGGGAATCTTCAGATTCATTCTAGTGACTTGTCAGGATATCAGCAGTATAAAATCCGTCTGTTGACAAAGATATTACTGTTTATTAAGCACAGGGCCAAATCCCTGTGGATGCAAGTGATTTTGATGTTGATAGCTAGCAACAGTTTGATATAGTGCCATATGACAACATAAGGCATTGTTCTCCTCTTCACTTGAAAAGAATAGTGGGCCAAATTCAAGTCTGGTTTCAGCAAGTGAAAACCTGAAGTTATTGGAATGCAATTTGTGTATTTTACAGATGCATTATGCCCACTAGGAAAAATTTTAATCGCTTCCTACAGAGTAAGTAGCAAGCATCAAGTTCTCTACCAAAATGTGATCCATGATGATGTCATGAAAAGTCAACTTTTCATCTACAATTTTGGGGAAAATCTTTTTTTCTGAAATTCATCTTACACAGTTTTGTGTGGAAAATTATGACTTTCAGACAAAACTAGAAAATAAACAAAGTAGTGACAAACCATACTTAGCCGGCTTTGTTGGAAGTGGAGCAGCCCAGGTCCCACAATGCACTGTGAAAGCTCATTCACTTGAATGGCTAAGCAAGGTGGGAGGTTGGAGACATTTTATTGGAAGTGGAGTCCGTCTAGACAGACTTTTTGCTAAGACTGAAAGTATAGGTATGAATAGCGCATTTGAACCAAAACTTCCATATGGGTTTGTGGCAACATTTCCAAAATTAGCCACTTTATATCTACATCCAAAGACTTTGAAATGAAAAAAAAAATAAAATCTGATATTGCCCCCAAAACTAAAAGTTTTTCATATATTTGAGTTCATAGGTTCTTTAAGGCTATCACACAGAAAATTTACCATCCCTTCTAATGTATATATAAGTTTTGGTACAAAAGTCTTACTGATTTTGAAGGGAGAAAATAACAAATGGGTTTTTTGGCTGAATTTTAGGAGGGCTACAGATGAGCTGATTCCTGGTAGTGCCAAATAATGTTGCTAAAGAATGTTCACTAATGAAGAGATTGGGAATTAAGACTTTTATGTGAATTACCAGTCAAAACAGAATCACACCTCCTAAAACACCCAGTGGTTTAGCCTTAAGTTTTGAGATCTGGCATTAAATAAAGCACACTCAGAAGCATAATGCTTCATAAAACACTTCTGGATCTTATATATGTGTTATAGTTTATATCTTCAGTTTGCTATTCAAATATGTTAGTTCTCAGCCTCTTTTTTTAAATTTATTTTATTGTATATCATAAAGAATCAACCATCTTCCAGATATGTTAATCACTAGCATTTCTGTAATTTATTCTTCCATTGCCAATTTCAGGCATTTTATGTAATTAATATATAAGTTTTTCCCTTCCAAAAGTAATATCTGCATCTCCCAGATGATCTTTTGAAGTGTTAGTTTACTCCCTCAGTGTTAATAGATATATTTGCAATGACTGCATCACAAACCAGATAAAGCCCAGAAAAATATGAACTGCAATGAGTGGTTGATGATGTTTTTCTACTGCTATGGTATCTGGTGGTGACAAAACTAGACGGGTGTATAGTTCATTTTCATATTTGGTCCCTGAACGTGTCTTCAAAATGCTTCAGTACATTAAAGCATGTGTGTGTTAAAATAAGAAAACTATTTGTGGAAGTGACAATCATGAAAAGAAGCAGCAGGTGTAAATAAATTATTCTTTAAACTCATGGCCTGCCTGAGTAACAATAGGATGGAGCTATTTGTTGCTGACCACAATGTGTGTGGACATGGAGAGGAGATGGGGAGACACTGAAGAAATTAGTTATAATGCAGACAGGTATACATCTCAAGACAAATTCCTCCAAAGCTGGGAATGCCCTTCCGTGGCTTGTAAGTAACCTGCAGGATCCAGTACTGAGGAACGATTCTGAATGGGTAATGTAATGACATTTCCATTCTGTAGTTTCATTGATGGTGTCTCTTAAGCTGCATGTGGAAAATAGAGCGGTTATTCCAACCCATGAGCTGCTCAAGGGAACATCAGGATTCACTGGGTCTTAATTACTGTGCTGCTTCCCTACATTGGTTCATTTAGATTGCAGTATCTCCCATGGCACTTCTTGTATTTCACTAGTACCAAGCACCAGAGATGATGTATCAAAGATAGAGGTTAGGAAACACTATTTGTATCCAACAAATATTGCTGTGCAAACATTTGCATTTCTAGTTTGCAAGAGGAAATCAAGTATTTTGAAGATCTCTAAGGTCTTCCTTAGCAAACTGCTTTTCAAATTATGCTAATAAATAGCATTTATTGTATTATGTATTATAGTATTTATTCTTAGTGAGCTATTCAAATGAGATAATGATAAAGAGTGACAGGACTGAAAAAAAAAGTATTACATTACTTAACCACTGCCAAGAATATGGAGCATTCCTAGAAATTAAAGGTATTGTCAAAGAACTACTTATGATACCAACAGACAAGTTCGGTGCTGGGCACTTCTATGAAGAGACAGTTCCATTTTCTAAAGAGTTTAAATATATATAAACAATTGAATCCTGTGTGTAGTTTAATTCTCCCACTAACTTTAAGCCTTACTTTGTCTATCACATATTTCAACTAATAGAACATTTGGACTCTCCATGAAACATTTGCAAAAAAAAGTTCCTACTTAGAGCAACTTTCAATTCAATAACTCTAAGGGGGTAATAGTGTCTTTCCTGTACAAAGAAGACATTATTTCCTTTAGTTTTTCCCCAAAGGATTATAAATTCTTTGAAGAAGCAGAGTTGTATTTAATGGTAGTATTCTTCCCTGAGCCAAGTAAATTGCTTCTGAAAGCTACAAGTAAAGCCTCAAAAACAGTATTTATTTACAAAAAGAATTAGCAGTTATAAAAAGGTATGTTAAGTGTATCTGATTTGAACACCTGACTAACAAAACCAGATATATAAAAAGCATTTTAATTAAATTTTGTATTACTGTGTGGCAATTCTACAACCTCTGCTTTCAAACAGAACTATGTATTAGAAACACATTAAATAAAAGAATGATCCATTACGATTACCACAGGACTTGTGGCAAAATTACGTTTGTTCCAGATGTAAAACCTAGGGTGGGGAGAAATCCCCTCTGGCTGGTTTAGAAGATTGTGAGAGCATTAATAGAGGGATGTTATGGATGCTATATCTGCTGTGGGTTGCCAGCTTGCCAAAACACTCCCAAGACATAAGTACAGCTAGTAGATGGATAGTAATGGCCAGATGGGAAGAAAGGCAGGGTGTCTATGCAAAGTCCTCAAATTCCAAGATGAATTTAAATTTGAATTTTCTTGACAAGAACAATGTGGGTAGAAAGGTGGTGGTAGTACAGTCCATCAGTCATCTGATAAATACCCCACAGGATGCAACAGGGCAGCTGGCACTTTGGTGGCATCCACATGAAGGGAATTGGACCCTGGATATTTGGCTTCTTATTGATCTAGTCAAGAATATTTACTACAAGAAGAAACTTCGTGTAAAGGAGTATTTAAGTAAGGCTTTCAAAATGAAGACCATGATCACAGTCTGAATTTATGAATGTGCTTTTATAAACACAGGTTCAGAAAAACTCTTGTAGTTTGAGAGGCACTGAATAGTAATGCATTTATTTGCTTTTCTTGATATAATATATAATTGACAAAACACTCCGATGGCTCTCATGTTTAGAGACATCAGTGGTTAGGTTTTTCTGCAAAGCTTGAAAATAAAATAAAAGAGCCTACAGATCAGAATTTCTCTGGATATTTTAAAGTAAACATCTATTCAATTTCAAATCTAGTGTACTTTCTTCAATAAAAAAGTGGATATGGATCACCAAGAAACTTGTCCTTTTGCGTCTATGTCTTCCCAGAAGGCTTTGATCACTGTGTGATATCATGAACCATTAATGTCACTATGGCATGAGTTAAGGACAATGTTTGTCTTGAGCTCAGTTGCTACTACCAGCAAGTTTTGCAATTTCAACAGTGATTCCTAGTCCAGTGTCACAAGGGTATATTTGATGTCTTGACTTAATGGGTAGCTTCAATCGATGTTGTGCCATGTTTCACTACATAACAAGTCATTCACTTGATGTATTGAATTTTATTACAGGGATAACAGTCCAATAATCTCTTACAATCTGAAAACACAACTTCGCTGGGCATCACTCCTTTCCTTTGGAAAGGAGCAAATATTCACAGCCACTAGGAAAACTTATAACACATTTGAAGTTCATTTTCTTGTTTTCAAAAGAAAAAGGAGAAATGTCCATATCTCTTTTTTTTGTAGCCTCCCTCCTAGGAATTACACAATATACCACGTTGGTGTTTTTTTGGCGTTGGTGTGTTTTGGTTTTTCTTTTTTTGTTTGTTTGGTTTTGATTTTGAAATTTGTTTGTTTGTTTTGTTGGGTTTTCTGATCCACAGAACCTGATTTGGAGGCATGCACCAGTAATTGCAACCAATTCATGATGTGATGACAGTAACACAATAAGCACATTTGCATTTTGACCTCGTTATGCCTTAGATTGAGACAGAATTGTGAGTGCTATAAAGTGAACCGAAAAGGCACTTCTCCCACATTTAGGAGAAAATAAGCCATGAGCATATATGCACACCACACCAGCCTCTGTAAATTCAGCTGACTGCCTGCAGCCTAATGTCAGGACTTTAAAATGATATAGAGAGAAAATGTATATAACTCTTCCCATGAAACTGCAATAAAATGGTTAACACCATACAGCTAAGTCTAAGCTTTAGGACTGCAACAAGAGACTAGTTTAACAAGAACAACACCAAGAAGTGCATACATGCAACAGTTTCTACCTTAGGTAAAGCAGCAATACATTCTTCCATGCCAAATTAAGTCAAAAAGAATCAAGATGCTCCTCATCAATACATGAATGCCTGACTCCTGTTTATATATGTGAATGGGATGAGATGATGTTTCTTATTACAAATCAATGGGAAGAAATGGAATTTTGGTGATGCTTGGACGATTATTTTTGTGACTTTTTTTTCTTTGGTTCAAAGAGAGGTTACTTTACTCATAAATTTCAAGTGGATATGAAGAATGACGGTGGAAATGATTCATTACCAACCTTGAACTCTCAGATTGTTTGACCAATGAAGTTGACATCTTTATCAGTACCTGCCATTTCACAGAATCCACCTACATTTGCAAATAGATTGCACATGTAAGGGCACAGTATTGATAGTGGAATCAATCAAATTATTCCGCTTTCAGACCAGAAAGATTCGTTCAGCAAATTAAGCTGCCTGTAACTGAGCCTTTTTTTTCTATAATGTCTGTCCATTTTTCAGCTAAATGAGTGCAATAGGAGGGACAAAGATGCAGGTCTTAAAAGAAGTCCAGAAGTCCAAAGTGGTGCTAAGGTATCTCTTTCCTGAATACAGAAGGAATTTTATCTATGACAGTTTTAGAGGACACTCACTAAATGCTTAGAAAAATCAAAGCCTGATTCAGTTCCTTTCTGTGATATGCAAAAATTTTATGTATTGTAAACCATATCATACATCATAAAATATCTCAGCTGCTTCATATATCACAAAAAATTTCCAAAAAATAGATTTCAAGTGGGCACTTTCTTCTATTCTGCTATTCACAAAATCTTAATGTTTGTGTGCACAGATGCCCAGTTAAACATATTGAGCTCATTTCCCAGTTATGCCCAAGGAGAGCACTGCATGACACTAGTAAAGCCGTGTATAAGCCTGCCAGCGTGAATTTTAGTGGCCAAAACCTCCATGCTTCCAGATTCTACTGTTAGAGCTGTTAAGGCGTACACGCATTTATGTGGCTCATCAAAAGCTTCCAGACAGCTGTGACTCATCATGCTACACACATGTTCTCTGTCCTTCCACGGTGTGTCTAATGCATGTCATAGTGCCCTAAGAGCCAGCACGACAGCCTTCTCTCCCTGAAAGTTGTCTGCAGCTGGTAGCACAGCATGATACAACTCAGATGGAGCACAGTCAATGGCTCGGGCCCCAACTAACAAATTTTTGCACTGATTTAATGCCACATCAAACCAATGTACTGGTATAGTTAATTAGCCTGATCACGTAATAAAGAAGATCAAAAAAGTCACAATGTGTGTAATCAAGTAGTAGTCTGCAATCTGCAGTTTGTGTAGAATTGCTTATCTAGTTATAGAAAAGCATAACCCTTTTCTGTAGGTTGAAATCCAGTAATGAGTCTAGGCCAACTCAAAAAGTCTAAAAAATTAAGCACACTAAAACAATGTTTACTACTGCAGTATAATGAGGTATTTTTCTGTAGAAAAAGAGATGTATACATGCAACCATAAATCTTTAAAGAACTTGAGAAAATACACCCTTAATAATTAGATACTTCTAATGAACACCTGTCAATATAGCATATTCAAAAAATCCTCTCGATTTAATACATGGTTAATTGGGCACTCTCAAAAGCTTAGAGAACCATTAATCATGATGATGAACTTCAAGTACATTTAATTAAGGTATTCATTTTTTTTCCCATTTATATGTTTTGTCCTGCCCATATAGTTCTCACTTATAGGCATCTTTCTTTCTAAAAACGAATCAGTTTAGCCAAGAAACCATTCGGGAAAATGACACGCTTTCATCATGTTTAAAAGATTTAACTTGCAAAACTTTTGTTAAAAGAAAAGCAGGCAACAGTGTTTTTTATTAAGAGATGAGTCATGGTGTGATAAATGGTTTGATAGCTCCAGTCTAACCAGCACCTCTGGCAACCTCAGTTACAGCGTGACAGTAGCCTTGGTGTGTAAGCAGCAGCGTATTATGCCAAGGACATTCTTGTTCACTGAAAATCAATTTAAATACCATCACTTAAACTATGATTTGGTAAGATTTTGCCCTTGAGTTTCATACTTATCCTGAAATAGTATGGAACCACATTATACATTATAGCTGTGTAGTATATAAAATATACCAGGGCTAGGCCCTGTACTGAAAGCTGTCCAGCTGTGCTAATGCACCTCTCAGCACTGTGACTACTGTGACTACAGCAATCCCAGTGCTTTCACTGCACTGTACAGGTATACTCCTACTGGAAATGGGATGATCTATGCAGTAAGAAAAAGAAAACCAGTGCAGCCCCAGGTGAATGCAGGTGCTGCGAGGGATGTGAAGGTTTCCTCATCCTGGACACTGTCTTTCCAACAGCCAAGTCCCAGATGTCTTGTAGTTCTCTGTGTGAAATCTCTGCACACCAGACAAATTGGATACGTAACTGCTTTGCTGGAGACAACTGGAGGCATTTCTGCTTTGTACCAGAAAGAAAACCATGAATGGCATTCAGCACATTTTTTACTTAGAGATAACATACCAAACAGCAATTCTTTGAACACCAGAACCAGTGAGGCTGAATTTCCTAAAGATCTGTGTCTGAGTGTTAGTACTGAACATAAATTTTAATATTCATGACAAGTCTTTTCTGCAACTTTGATATTTATAAGGGCTTCTCTAGGGTGAATTCTCTGATGCCTAATAGGTCACACCACAGCTTTTTCCATAGTTACAGATATTTTTTTCCATTACCTGGTGAAAAACACAAGATTTTCTTATAAAATTGGAACCAGCTCCTGCCTTAGGGCTGTTCACTCACTAAAGGATAATTCTGCTAAAAGGAGCTAAATAGAATAATGTAGATCTACAGTACTCAGAGTGAACCTGCTTAAAATATTCAGATGGTGAAAACCATTAGACATTTTCACTAGTAATAACTAAGAGAGATAAAGTATTTTCTGGAAGCATTCTCTTACAAAGCAGTTCAAATGTTGTTCCTAGTCATACTAAATAATCAAAAAATTAGGGGAGAAAAGGACTGTGTACTTATTGAGGCATCCAACCTGAAGTCCAGTATTGCAGATTTTTACTTTTTCTAATTCACCCATTTTCAACTAGTGTGGACTTTAAAATTACTTTTGGTTTACAGAATTTAAAACAGATCTTACTGCTCTGCTTCTCAGTCTGCTTGAGCTTTTTCTTTGTTTCATAGAAAGTCAATCTTTCACATGGGAGAAGAAAGACATGAACGTACTTTCTGACCTCAGAATTGACAAAAATATTCAGTTAATTTTCACTTTATAGAATGGATGGTCATGTCTTAAATGATGTCAGAATTTCTTGGTATAGTGATCTAATTCTGTAAGTAAGTGGTCCTTTGAGAGATAGAAATGTCCCTTTGAGAATTTACACTGGGGGCTCACTCTGAACACCCTAACTTAATTGCACAAGCTCATGACCTAATGGTTTCTTGCTTGGAGGGTCAAAGGCATTCATCAGTCTGAAGATCAGGTACATCTGTTTGGCAGCACGCATTAAAAAACCCATTTATTGTAAGACTCTCATATTTGCCCACAAAACTAAAGATTCAAGTCCAAGAGTTTGTTCTAATAGATTAGCCGTACTTCATGTAACACAACTGAAGTTAATGTCTGTCTTTAAGAATAAAAGAGACTCTTTGCTGAAACAGCCAGGAAAGAAAGACAATGAGAAAGCAGAGAAAAAGAACAATATCCCCACCATGGCTTGCTTGTGTCCCTCCATATCACATTCTGTGGGTGGACAAATCTATCAAAGACTTGTCAGGTCTTCCTCTCCACAGTTGTGGTCTCCTGCTGCTGCAAATGGACACGCAGGCTTTTAGTCTTTTCTGTCGTGAAGGACTGAACTAATAGCATAGTTTTCTCACTTGGGTCTTCAACCCAGAGAGAATGCAAATATACAATTATCTCTATCACAGGGTTTCTCTGCTCCATAAATGGCTTTGGAAGAAGAATATGGTATGTTTGCTACTCTTATGAACCTGGTCCTCACTCTTATAACAGCAAACACAACAGTGGAGGTGAAGCTAGCCATGTCCAACATGAAACCCCATGTTCACTATCAATAAACACAGCACATCTCATTTAACTTTCAAAGTCAACTTATGTGGCCTCTTATCAAGAGATTTGCTATAATAATTTAAGGAATGCTTTGAACTTGCAATACAACTTATTTGCACAGATGTTTTCTCACTTAAAATCACAGTGATAGCGAAGGGGAGTTCCCAGTGGCGTGAACGCAGAGCAAAGGCAAGAGGGTTGCTGCTTCATAGCTACATGCAGTATGCACTGTACATTTCTACTAGCACGTGTGACATCTAAGTACTGTGACTTTATTGAAGGGTCAAAAATATGGCACTGCAGACTACTGTATTTGTATATACAGCAACTATTTTTACATTCACATTATACTGGAAGAAGACATTAATTTGCCAAAATATATGAAAAAGGCCATAAACATGCAGATATTCATGTGTCATCCATGAATTAAAGCAGTTCCTTGACGTCACACTTCAATATGAAGGTGAGGCTTTGATGGACAATGGCAGAAAATTGAAGGATGGCAAGCCAGGGTAATAAGAACAGATAGCAGAGCAGTCCATTGAATGAGCAACAGCAGAACATCAAAATGACTGACAGAAAAGTGGCAGAAAACAGGGTGTTATGGTGCAGGGATCATGTTACTATCCTGAGTCTCTGGCAGGTTTGAGAATCACCTAGTGAGGGAGTGAAATTATATCATGAGACCAAAAAAGCATTGCCATGATCCCAGAACTCCATGCAAATAACAAATATGAATAATGAACATTTAAAGTAAGAACTATGCAGCAGGCAAACAATTCATAAACTGGGATATTTGTCTACATTTGCAAGTAAATTCAATTAATAAGCAAAGTAATAATAATCACACAAGTCTGTACATAAGCCACTAGCAAAGTTTTGGGGTCATTCTCCTGCTACTTTCATCTTCAACAGTCATCTCTGACCATGCAAAATGAATATAATATTTTTCAAATCAGATTTTTTATGATTTTTCACCTGTTTCAAAGTCACTGCAGCAATACAACCAATTATTCAGATACACTGAGAAAGAGGGTCCAGTGAACACTTCCGCCAGCTATGCTCAGCATATGACAGCTCAGCCTGGCTTCCTGGGGAAAAAATCTATGCCTTTGTCTTTCAGGTCCATTTTCTCTCCACAATCTCTTTCCCATCACTTCTAAATCCATTAGGCCATTTCAAAACATCCTATCAACCTTCATGAAAAATAGTGACAGGAGAGGAAGGGAACACACATTAGTCTCTCTGCTGAGGCTGCAATACACCTTTTCTGTTTTAGTGGAAACACTGACCTTTTAGTGCATGGAGTTCAGAATCACCCACAGCATATATCATTAGCAGCTAGGGAATGGGACACAATGGATGGAGGATACTAAGTGTATCGGGAGTGTGAAGTAACAGAGCTTTAATAATAAATTTCAAGTACAATTGAATGTAGTTAGAGATAAAGGTCACTAAAACATAAAACAAGAGCCACTTCAAAAACAACTTGTTTAACCTACAGTAAGAACATGAAGTTTCATGACTGTGCTTCCAGTCCTAATCAGCTTCCACATTTGAATCATCATGTTAGTTCACATTCCTCAAAACACTGTGTTTCATTGTTGTATCTATGCAGTACTTTTTGCATCCTTCCACTGATTTGCAAAGGACATAATAAGCAAATAAAGAATAAGAGGATTTTTTTGTGGTTGATTCTTGTTTTGTTGGGTTTGTGGGGTGTTTTTTGATTTTTTTTTAACGGAAACAATGAGAAATGTGTTCCAGCCAAGTTAGGAAAATGTGAATATGTAAATTGACACCTCCAAGGTGGGTTTCTTAAACATAGTGTCATTCTATTTATCCTACGGTAGAGGAGATTAAGAAACAGTTACAGTAGGTATAAAACCTGTCTAATTTCAAAAAAAATGTCCATTTCAGAAGAAATTATGGCATGTAACCTGCCAATTGAGATTTAATATATTTAGGGGAAACCTGAGGACTTGACATGTAATTTTAAAAAAGTTAGATTTCCTTGAGTTAAATAACACCTCATGGTATTAATCAAGCCCCCCAAAGACAGCATCTTAAGGTATGCAGAATCCAAAGTAGAGCAGTAGCACATACCTGTGTAATAAGAAGCTATGCGTTACTTGGGAAATTATTTCAGAAAGTTGGTCTCTTACTGGTTGTTATTTCTGAAGCTAGTTATGAACATAGAGCTCCTTGAAATGTTCCCACAAAGCCAGTGTGTTAGTATCAAGATGTTTGTTTAAATTTACTTTGGTTTGGTGAAATTCTATCATCCCAGAGCTGAGCTTCAAACCAACTCCCTGGTAGGCTGCCTTGGAACCAGGAACCTTATTGTTCTTCAAGGACACTTCATCAAAGATATCAAACTTGCTCAGAAGCCTGGTTTGCCATGCCACAAGGAACCTGCTTTGTACCTCTCTGAAGTCCCTCATGCTACTGTTGGCCCCCATATACTGGTCTATGTTCAGATTTCTCTGAGGCAGGACCCTGGAAACCTGGGAACCATCCACCTATACAGGGCTTTCCTCCAGTTTTGCAGCAGTGAGGTGGAAGCCAGTGAGAGCACTCTGCAAATTTTCAAGCTCATACACCTTGGGTTTGAAGCCTGAAAAAATGTATGTGGGCTCACTGTGCAAGTGTGCCCCAGGCACAGTTCACTCTCCACCACTGAATTAATCTGCAGCTGGTCCAGGAAGTTGTATTTTGTTAGCTGAGCTGCTGCCACTCTGGTTGGAAAAATCAAGAGTTCTCATGAACAGGAAACTCTGCTTTTCACATAGCTTTTTAAAAAAATATGGTTCTTCCCCAAAAGGAGTTTACAAATTGAAACCATTACCTGGCAACAACTTCATTATTGTTTGTCTTCAAGGAGGTTCCACTTGGGCTCTGTGCTCCATTTATACATCACAGCAGTACTCTCTTTCAGACATTACAAAGGATAAAAAGTCTGTAGGGAACTCTTGAGGGTGAATGCTAAGAAAAAAGCAATTAAGTTAACTTATTACTCTATCAGATTCATCTACAATCGCATAAGAAAAAAACAAAACCAAAACAAAATAAAAAAAAACATGTCTCCCTGATGCCTGAAAAATAGCTGAAAGTAATTTGTGGAGTTTTTTAGCTTGCTGGTTGTTTTGTGCTACAAGCCAGGAGCAGAATATAGTTATATACAAAGCGTTATTCACAGCTGGAGGAACACGGGCTTATTATTTGGTCAGGGTCTGCCTGTGACATCAAGATATTTCATTAAAAGAGGAATTGTCTGCAGGTTTTCTGCATTCCAGTCCTGAGATTTAATCCATGGGGGAAAAGTTGAAGATGAAAAATAATGATGTGAATAAGAGCTCCAAGGCCTAACACTTCACTTGTGAATACAGTAAGTTTTAAACAAATTATCCACACGTAATTTATCATATTTAACTGCAGCAGCACAAGTTTATCAGATGTGTTGACAACAGCTTCAGTCTAATCTCTGGGAATCTTACTCCCCAGTTCCTGTCCCAATGTCAGAGCAGCACTAGGTTCCCTGAGCACAGCTCAGTGCCCAGTACCTGCAGAACTGCCCTGCTCAGGGAGAGCCCCAAGCTGCATTTCAGGAAAATGAATCTCCCTGTAGCTCCTGCAAGAGCCTGTTAGGGTGCAAGATATGGAGGAAGGTCTCCTCCCACATGCCTTGCCCTGTCTCTCTGCTCAGAGCCTCTATCTTCTTCTACCCAGCTTCAAGGGAGGAGCAAGGGATTGGTCTCATAACTAGAAGCTTCATACCTCTCACAACTTATCACAAGCTGATCCTCCTTTCTCTCTGCAACTGGCATCTTCCCATTGCAAAATCCTCTGCTCCTAGATGTTGCATTCTCCCTTACCAATAAAGGGAGGTATTTAGCTGACAATTCTGAGCAGCTGCTGAACATCCCTTGCTGTTTTCCTTCAGCTTTGACCTGTGAAGACAATGCCTTCTGCTTATGCCTAAACTATTGTGACAGACTACTTTTAATTAATTCATCGTTAAATCATTTTTGACATCGAGCAGAAATAATCTGAAACAAAAAGCCTGAAAATTCTGACTCCCATTTCACCAGACTGGGGAAAGGCAGACAAATTGCTGCCTGCTACATAAACCCCAGGTAGGTACTGCAGATCTTCAAAGGAGCTTGGAAAGGATGTTTTCCATAACAGCCCTCCTGGGAATGGAAAGTCCCACTTGTGTGGCTCTGTCTCCACAGGGATGGGAAAGAAGCTGTGCATTGCATCAGCGAGGAACTGTGGAAGAGGCAGCGGATGGGGAAGACATGAAAGCCACCTCCTCAGAGATGGTATTTAGGGAAACATTGTTTCATTGCAGAGATCTTTCAGAGATCAAAGTTAGAAGGCAATATGGGATCATCTAGACAAACATCATGCTAAGTATACCTTTGGCTATAAGCACCCTCTGGCTCTGCTTTATATCATCATCATCATCATGGCTAGACTTCACGAACGAAGATTTGGGAAAGGTTCTATCCACATTTGTTACGGGCACGCTGGTGGCTAATAAGGCCAATACGAGATATAACACAATCAGGAAATACCATGTCTTTGGAGTGACAGGATTGGGTTGTATAGACTGCTCCATTGTCAAAAACTTGGACTAAGCTACTTCAACCTCTAGAAAGTGATAGCAGAGCAAGTTTAAACCTGGGGTACATCTTCCCTGAGACCCATGAGCAAAGCTTAATCATTTCTCAGGTTGTGATCTGGCATAGGGCCAAAATAAAGGATCTCAGTTTAAAGGTCTGTGAATAATACCAGATAATATTTTAATTGTCAGAGAGGATTAGCATTCAGCTCATGCTAAAAAAAATAATAAAATATGAAGATTACATTACAAAATATGATTTTATTAAAAAAATCAAAATGTAAGCTGGAATAACCTACTACAGAAGGTTAAAAAAAGACTTTTGAGTTTGCGGAAATCATCACTATCTCATACTGCACAAAGGAGAGCTCTTTATCCAAATGTTGCTGGCTGGAGCTCCAGGACCCACTCAGAAGGCATTCTATTTGCTTGACATAAAACCCAATCAGAAAATCTGTTCTATTTGACTTCTGCATATGAGATGTCCAAATTTGAAATAAGTCACTTTGTACAACTCTAACTGTAACTCTAACAATTCAACCGTAATCATAATGATATGCCTTTATTTACTTCAAGTTTGATTTCTGCCTGTGTTATGTCATGTCTACAACTGATTTTAGTCCTGATGCCAATTACTATTTTCTTGTGCAGGTTAGTCCAGAATAAAAAAAAAATAATAAATTTCCACCCAGAGAAGAAGGGAACAATGAAACAATTTTTAAAAACAGACAGAAAACAGCCCTCAAAACCCATCCAAGTTGTGGCTAACTTGACAATGGCATACTGCCCATGATCTGTCCTTCCTGTCTATGCTCTTGCTCAGCTCTATTGCTGGTTTTGTGATACCCAGCTCTGTAAGTTTCCACTTAATGCACTAGAGATGGAAAAGCTGTCACTATTGTCCCTGCATGCAGCAACGTATCATTCCTAGATGTGTCCACAAGATAGCCTTTAAACACCAGTGAGACTGCTGTCCCATTGCATCCTGTGAAAACACTTCCAGGAGCCCCTCTAGAACTCAAGATGTGGGAAAAGTGTGTTGGAGCCTGATCTGTGGCAAAAAGAATAGAAAACACATTATTCTGAGTTGTAGAAATATGATATAAGGAAATCCAAACCTGAAAAATAGAGGGAGGGAAAAAGCAAAACAACCCCCAAACCACTCATTAGGAAGCATAGAAAGCTATTCCAATATTCAGGAAGTCCTTAATCCAGACCAGACTTGGTCTGAAACTGTGGTGGGCTATGCTATTGCCAGATGCTATTTCCAATGTGATTTATTTTAAGAGAATATTAGACTTGGCCAAGAAGCTGCATTTGTTTGACTTGTTTTTATTTGCAAGTCTTGGGTGATAGAAAGGGCACTAGGATGGGGTTCACTCTTCTCCTAGAACTGAACCACCTTCTTTTTGCCCTTTGTTAGACTCATCGCTTGGAAATTAGGATACATTTCAAAACTGTCTGATGTTACACTTTGGGATTGCAATAACTAAGATGATTACATTCAGGAAAATGATCAACTATTTATTTAGACAGACCAACTTTGATGCTGATTACAGCATTCCTCCTATTGCTGTTGCTTATTGTAAAGTGATGAATAGCCTTTAAACCAGTCTGTAAGAGAATCATTCCCTTCTCCACAGGAGAATGTCTCCAGCATTGCTGGGGCAGGGAATGAAAGCCCTAGGCTGAGCTGAAATGGGCTCCTGGGCCATGAGCAGGGGTTATGGGAGTCTCCAGGGGAGGTTGGGCAGGGCCAGCTGCCCTGGTAATGCCTTCAGGGCTTTACAAACACAAACCTATTTTTCTTTCTTCAAAAGGAAGCAATCCTGTGGGTCACATGAGTTCACTGATGTGGTAAAAATGGTCCAGCAATGGAGAAGATAATTATTTTTTACAACAGTTATACTGTGATTTCGAATGATCCTCCTGGTCATATCAAGATTTAAGTATATCTTTCCAAATGTTTGCCATTTTCTTCCATCCATGCTTTCTTCTACCTACCTTCTCTCACTCCAGGGAGGCATCTGGGAAGCAGTGCTTCACAGAGACCTAATGAGCTCGTCTGTGCAAATCAGGCTTTAAGTGAGAAGGAAGAGGTCCAGCATGTTCATGAGGATGGTCTTGGTGGATGAAAGGTGCTCTGAAGAACATCGCTGTAATGAGGGAGAAAAATCCTGAAGCAGAAAGCTGGGTAGGAAAGAGATTTCTCTTTCATTCAAGCTGTTTCTTTCTTCCCCTTATCTGATCAACTGAAACAAAACTCCACTGAAGGCAATCTTTCCCACACAGTCTGCAAGACACTGGTGATCAGCATGGCCATATATTTTACATTTTATTTCTGGTAAATATAGAAACCACAAAGGCTTCACTTCAATTACTAAAATGCTGGTATAAGAGCACAAGATGGATGTTAATGAATATAAAAGCCCCAAGCCTAGAAAAGGAGCAAACAAAAACCAGTTAGCATTTGTTTATGAAGGAAAATTGAGTAACAGAGATCTAGTGATATAAACACATATCTAGGTATGATCATGTATCTCTATGTGCAAAAATAATTTCCCAGAATAAAGTTACTTTTACTGTGGACTTACTAGCACAGAATTATTCCAGAATAATTCTCCTTTTTGAAAGCAGAACAAGTGCTTATTCTGGAGCAGTGTTTACACAGCATGCACACCAGTGTAGCTGAAAGACTGTGGGAACCCACCTATCGACTGCTCTTTCTGTCAGTTTAACTAATAAACAAGTCCTACTAGTGTCTGGGTGTGTGCGTATGAGAGGGAGATAAGACGGTCTCCCTTTATCAAAAATACTGAAAAATCAAGTATTAAAATCTCAAGAAAACATGATCTGCTTCAAAACCACTCACTGCATGATGAAAAGCAGAAGAGGAAAACTGTAGCTCCTCAGATCCTATTTAATGAGAATATGAAGGAATAAACTCAAATTTCCTACACTCTCATGGGCTTTGACGGCTGCAGTGGCTAAGAAGATACAAGCTCCAGTTGAACTTTTCTCACTGGTGTAACATATACACGCAGATTTTGAAGTATGTCACAACACATGAACTCCTAATGCCACCCTTGCCATGCTCTGGGCACAGGGGGATATGTAGCAAGACCCTTCACCCAACTACCTTCTTTTTCTTAAACTTCTTAGAATTTAATTGTCTTTGAGAGTTTTGCCTACCTCTCACATTCAGCTTCAACTGATCAGTGAATTCAAAAACCAGGAATGAGGCATATAGACACATGTACACACAAGGGGTGGAATGTATAAAATACATAGATGCCTACATTTCAGCTGGGGAGTAGGTGAGGAGAGGAATGGGTTGCTATGGAGCTTTGTTTATCACATATAAGATACAGAAGAGAATTTCCTTGATTGACCATAAGGGTAGGCTAGGCTGAGCAGCATAAGCACAGACGTCTATGCCACAGATGCCCAGATTTCAGGCAAAGAGCATTTTGCTGAAGCTTTCCATGGAAAACTAACCTTGAACTCGGCAATGCTTAGGACTTCCACTACTGTGGTAGCCATTCAGAAAACTTCTGAAGGTAGGCCAAGAGAAGATGGTTGAACTTTTTTAAAAATCATACATCTCTATGTTCCCAAGCCAGTGGGCAAGGAAGTACATAAAAGGGGTGAAATTTGACACAGTAAACAAGCATTCAAAGTTTAAACCAATTTTTAATGGGTTGTAATTGAAACCATGGTGGCAAATACTGCCCAATCTCTTCCTTGAGTGGCTTTCAAAAGAATTAGGAGGTCTTTGCATTAAAAATAACACAAAAAAAAAAATCAGAAAAGACAAACATTTTTTTGGAAAGCCTTCATCCCAGCTATGAAATGTGAAACAGTGAAGGCAAAATCTCAGAGCCATAGGATGAGATGAAGCTTGACCAACACAGTTCAGAAGGCAAAGCTACAGAGGAACTGTTACGAAAACCGAGAAACAAAGAAGAGCTTGAAAAGGAGAATAGCTTTTTAATTCGATACCTAAAATATAGAGGGGCATCACTGAATGAGGAAGAGAGACTTCCTCCCATTATCAGG